>NC_064443.1:3636363-3939393 GCF_023343835.1 Lagopus muta | reverse complement strand
TCAGTTTGTCATACTGATTTTTGCAGCTGTCAAGCATGTGGTATTGTCCAGATCACATAAGCCACAGCACAGACTAAGCTAAGTTATTCTGAAAATAAGAGTGTTGAAGGTACTCCATACAGCTGACAGTTGGAGGAAAATGGATGAATAGGCACCATATATTTTCAGGATGAGAACATACTGTTGATTCTGCTGATGGTCTCCTTGAACTTTGTATACCACAACACTGCTTTTATTACATCACTGTTAAAGACAGATAAAGAAATGTCCAAAGCTATGAAACCTTTTAAAATGTACTTTGTGCTGGAAAACCTGAAGAGCTTGAAAAAAGAATGAATTATCATGACACAAGCAAAGACAGAGCAGGAGTGAAAAAATAAAAGGTAAGTGCTCGTCATTGCAGTACTTACTGAAACTGCTACAGCTTCCCAGCTTTCAAAAAATTTGATGCCAGTACTCTATAGAGAGAGGCTACTTGATGTCTGATGAAACTGATGTGGATGAAGGGCTTGCAAGACAGCATTTATATAAACAACTATATTTGGTATTGATTGTGTGATAGAACATAGCTCTCCTTTTTCTCCCCATGTAACTTAATAACTCAAATTTCACCTTCAGATAGTAACTACATTAGCACAATGTAATAATGGTGATTTTCAGCAAAATGTGTATTAAAAGCTGTTCTAATTGAGCTTATTCTTCAAAAAAAAATCAAAGGTCCAGCTGTCCAAAAAGCTTATATAGTAATTTTTTTCCCATAATACATCAGTTTTGAAAGCTAGAATTTACTCATTACAATTCAATCAAATCAATTCTGTATTCAACTGCATCAGCAATTTCTTGCTTGGCAAATGAGCAGATCAATGTGCATCTTTATATCTGAGAAGCAGAATGTTAATATTTTTTGCACTTCTTAAGATGTGTCAGGTAGCACCCACTTAAAGACATTAAAAGTATATTCAAAGATAAAAAAAAACTACTAGTATTTGTAATCCAATTTTATATATAAAATGTAATACTTCAACAAAACTAGTTGTAACTGTACTATGACAGCTAATCACGTAACTTAATTATCACATGGACACTTGTTTTTACTTGTATATATAACCTGGTATCACCTAATGATGATACAGGTTTTAGCAGAATTCATAAATGATGTGAATTAATCTGCACTTTTCTGCAACTATGCTAGGAAAAATTTCCTTTTTCTGTCACCCCTTCCTCTGTCCTTTGTACACAAAAGTAGGATTGCTGCAGGCGTATATTAAATGCACTAGGCTTGGTCTTATGCAAGTTACAAGGTGTGGTTTGACATAGCACTGGAATGTCTTTTCACTTTCAAAAATTTGTCATGGCCAAACAGACATTGCTTTGGGTAGTCTATAAGAAGCTTATAGTGCATTTGCTATATGGTTTTATATTTATAGGTTGTGAATCAAATGTCTTTCACACAGAGCACTGAGGATGATAGCTTGGTTTTTTCTGATAGCATACCCTGCTTAGGGAAAGAAAAGATATGAAAATTAACAGGAATGAAAAGTAAAAGTGGGATAAAATGATCGAAGTAGTTAGGGAGCTATTTGTATTTCAGCATGTGGGAAATATGATGTTCTGGGAAGGAAACAGGATAGTAGGGTCATGAACTGCTTTTCTGTGTGACTTGTGGCAAAAAATTGGTCTTTGACTGGTTTATAAAAACAAAAGATATTTTGCATGTTCCTAGATGCTTACCTGACCCCATACAAGTTCTCCTAATCCAATAAATACACACCACATCCACTGATCAAGCTGCAGGGGAGAACAGCTAAATGGTTTTCCTCCGAATTGGACAATTACTATCTACAAAGAAAAGCAGAGAAGAAATGGGGTAAGTACTTTATTTTGGATGGCAGTTTATTTTGAAATTGCCTCTGCACAAGAAATTTTTCTCTCTGATATTTTATTGTACACTTACAGATGTGTTATCATGATAGACTGACACTGCCAAAATGTAGTTCTGTTGGAGAAAGATGGTGGGAAAATCACACATGAAAAGAACCTATTCATATTATGCAGAAGACACAACCAGCACCCATAGAACCTGAACAAGTTTCTAAGCCTGGTTAGATTGAGAATGTTTTGCTAACTGAAATTCAGATATTACTGTTTTTTGTTAGCAGTAATGCTATGAAATAATGGCCCTTACAACACAATTCAGATATTTAAACTCTCAAAAGCTGCATAACAGTAGTTAAAAGTCATTTGTGTCTTCTAGTAAGTAAACAATGAACAAACAGTGAACACTGACTCTTTCTGTGTGAATTGTAAATATACAGGAAGAAGGAAGGGGGCAAAGAATGGAAGGCAGCGGACAGGAAATGTTTGGAGTAAGGGAAAAGTGGACAAATAAATGTGAATATAATGCTAAACTTGAAAGAAGTTACAACTTCACATTAAGAATTTTCCAACTGCTCTATGATGGGTATTTCATCTTTTAAACCATCTTCCTTCAATATGAAAATCTTACTATTTTACTCTGAAAGCAGAAAAAAGGGATTAAAGTATAAAAAAAGCTGCTTTTCTAAGGAGAGGAGTGATAGTTATCCCTTTATTTCTCAAGCTGCTGTGGAGCTTTCAGAAGAATTTTCTGACTCTTCGGATGCTACGTTGTAAGAGTCTCCATTTTGTTCCTTTGAAATTTTTGCCAAAGCTGTTGATTTTTTTCAGAGAGGTTTTGGATGAGGACAGTTAGTGTAACTGCTGCGCTCAGAGTTGAAGTGAGCCTCTACTCAGCAGAAAGTACAAAAGGAATAGTAAATCTATGAAAAATATTTTGTTGCTATTTGTACTTAAAAAATACTTCATAATTTTGCCTAAAAAATAAATACACACGGAGTGTAGTAAGTTTAGGCATGAAATTAAAAACAATTCTGCAATCTCTCACATACATCTAAATAGACCAAGCTGCTGGAGTTAATCAGCTTCTCCTTAGAACAAAATGCTTGGCTCACACAGTCAAATGTAACAACACACAGACAAAATAGTAAGTACTATTCTGACATTGCTTCAGCAAACAACATTATTCAAAGTTATATTTCCATAAGAGAAGAAAAAATACAGTAACCGTCTATTGTCCCAAGGAAAGTTACGTGACTTTAAGACTGAAAAGCAAATGAGAGTCACAGCCTGAATAGTCTTAAACCACTATATCCTTTTTGATTCACTGTCAGAGTGCGAATCTCTTGTTGTGAACTGTGTTCTGAAATACTTCTGCTATCAGAAAATCAGGGAGGGAGGAGTAAAATTAGGAACAGATCAGAAATGTGGCTAGTAGCTAGATAACACTTTTTCTTTAGCTGCATGAAATTGAGTACAGTAATGACTAGAACGAGGAAAATGTTCTCAAACAATTCCCATGACAAATAATGTAAAGATTTTTCAGGCCTCGCTGGAGGCATTCTGGTTCAGATTAGCAAACCCCTGTTCTTGAGCAGTTGAAGACCATCACTATCAAATTCTACCTCCATGCAATGGTGTCCTTCCTTTATCCCACACGTAATTTACGTTATGGTTTGCTGCAACACAATATTGCAACAATTTATTTATTGGTTCCCTTTCTGTTTTCAAACTACCGTGGTCCAGATTGAAATGACTTTATTCTTCTCTTTATTCCTTTCATGAGAAAGGTCCCAAATCTGATGGTTTCCAGGATGCCATTGCAGAATTGGTGCTAATGTCATATAAATAGTTCATGTATATGTCATATGTGTCATAAACATGTAAGTAGTTGAATGCAGCAACTGTGAGGTCTGAAAGGTAACGTCAGATTGTGTCAGGTACAGGATAGAAGACAGCAAATGTATGGAGACTAAAGCAGAATGAGGAATTAGAGGTCTTATGAAATAAAAATTATAAATGTTGAGGAAAAGGTCTATTTCTGTAATTATGTTTACATAGGATTGGGACAACAAACTTTTGAGATAGATATGAAGAATTACTACCAATCAGTAGCACTACTGAGAACCTGAAATAAGATTTGACAGTGACATTTAACCTTAGAAGAATGGATTAATGCTATAGAGTTATTGTAAAATACCATGTTGCTATTGGTTAGTATATTTAATAATATCTTTTAAAAAGTAAACAAACCATCCAGCTATTGTTACATCTTCAGATTAATTTAAGATTTCACTTGGTGATAATGATCAACACTTATGTTGTGTTAGGATGACTACACAACATTTTCCATTATAGACAAACATATTGATTAAGGAAGTACATTAATCCAGGTGGTTTTACAGTTCCTGTGCCTCCTACATCTTTTAGATTAAACAGGCGTAGAAAAAGTCACCTAAATTTCTTTTGAGTAGTATTAAATTTTGACCAAATCATTACCTGAATAGCAAATGTACCCAGTACAATAGTGCAAAAAATAGGATTTCTGAAGATGCCATCAAAGACATTTCTCTCTCCATGGATTTTGCGTGCGTTGATTTCATTGAAAAGCTGCATCATGACAAAAGTGTTGAAGATAATGGTGTAGTGCTCTGAAGGAGGAGAGTGGAGTGGTGCATTTCTCCCACTGTCAATTTTAAACATTTTCTCACCTAGGTAGAAGACAAAAGTAAAGGTTTCCACTAGAATACAACAAATGGAGTTTTTTTTTTAATTTCCTCTGTTTGCTTTAGCTAGTTGCCTGCTTTGCTCTACTTTTTTTCTCATCTTATTATCTAAAGGCAAAATTCTGCACTCCAGAAAGCAAAAGACATCTAAAGTTCCTGAGCAGAAAGCTTCCCCAGTGATAACTTTTCTCTAATAACTCAATATACCAGCTCACAGTTTTCATAGTATTTTTCCTCTAACCAAGTGGTAAATACTCTAAGTCAATTCCTTCTGATGCAGTAAGCACTAAAGACCCATTGTTAGTATGTTTCCATTTTTCTACCAGAATTAGAAGCAGTCACTCTTCAGCAGTTTTTAACCTATTTGCTAGTACGCTTGCCATGACTCTTGACAAGTGTTCATGGATATTAATGATAAAAACACAGGCATTCTTGATTTTAAATAGATGTGATCATCATCATCCTGTTAAATCTGCTCTGAAACACAACATCAGGCATTGCTCTTTATTTTGATAATTTGATTTTCACTTTTAGATCTGACCAATAAAGAGGATAAAATCCTTTATGAGTAATAGTAAAATTGAGATAAGATTTGAAAAAATACCCAATGGACCTCATTTCACATTGACAAAAGTTTACAGATAACACGCAGTTAGGAGTAAGGTATTCATTTGAAGTAAGAATGAGACTTTCATATGAAAGAGTAAATAACGAATGAAATAAAGAGTAAAGGTTATCACACTACAACCCACATTCATAACAAGTGTTGCAATAATAAAAGCAAATAAATCTTTAACATCTTCTGCTATCCCACTAGTGCTATACGCAGAATTTCTGAACTAAGAAGCAAAGGTTTCCTGAGGTTTCCCTTTGACGTCATAATTCTGTCAGCTAAGTTGACAGTGATTTATTTTGCCTTGGGATATTTGAGCAGTTCACGTTGGGGTCACTGGGAATAATGAGCGTGGCTCTAAAGCAAGAATTTGGCTTATAGCCTTTTGACAGAAAGTATATTATTATATCAAAAAAATATATTAGTAACACAATATGAGACCGTAAAAGTTGGACTCTGAGAGAGTAGAGATTTTTAAGATATATCTCCAAGGAGATCACTAAGGCTTGGAAAACACTCTCCTTAATACATATAAAGGAAAAAATAATGGCAGAAACATTACAGTATTTTATCTTATACACACACAAAAAGTCATTACACCTATTTGCTTTCATTCAGTGCACACACAAACATACAAATAGCTGTAAGAGTACCTATCCTTAAGTCATTTATTGCACTGTGTCACTTAAATGGCATAGCAAAGGATGCTGCTGCAAAAAGATGTAGTTGATCAAAACAAATCTGAAATCTTATAGAATCTGTATTTAGAACATCTCACTGTAAAAGTGACCCTTCTCAAAGATCAGAAAGGAAAAGGCTGTACTTCCTGGGCTTCCGAGAAAATTAGTTACAGGTTTACCAGAGACACAAAAAGAATTTGGATTGGGTGAGAAAAGCCTGGTTTTCTTTTCATCAAGGTTCACTATAAAGTATTTTAAGCGATAACACTCCTCAAAAAACAGCCTATCATAATATTAGGAAGCATCTGTCTCCAAAACCTGGCAATTATTTTGATTCAAATAGCTCTATTGTAAGCAGGCCATCACCACCACCTCAGTTGAGGTGACATAAACTGTCAGTTTGAGCTAAGATGGAGCAAGGCTTTCAAAACAAAGTTCAAAAAACTCCTAAAATTTTCAAAGCCATAAATTTAAACATATAGCTTTTAGGAAATTCTGTATATAATGATAAAACATGTCAAAAACAACACGTGCCATTTAACTGCAGTGACGTATTGTCAAGAACAAAATATCTATTGATAAAACTATCAGCCCTGTGGGCGATTTCACTCATTGTTGCAGAGCAGTAGCAATCTGTTGTTAATGCCTGCACTTCTCTGCAGCAAGAAACACTCCTCCTCCTTCCTCTCTCACTTGCAAATACAAAGCATAAGAAAAACATCCACTTCCAGTAATGCCTGAAAAAGAGTCCAGGATGGAAATAAGAAAATAGATAAATTCTTTCTCCCTTAATATTCGTTTTCAAATTAAATGCCATAACAGCTTGTTATTTTTATCACCTAATTCCGATTACTTGCTTATCTGTAATACTTAAGATCAATATTATTTCTTGAATTACATTTTGTTCCCTGATTGCAGCCTCTCAAAATACTGGTAAAATGAGTCTTGATTTTTGTTGCTTTTGATAACAAGTTTCAAAATCCAAGGTAGGAGGAGCGGACTAGATACTCTAATTAAAATGTAACCTTCCAAGTTACATTTTAAAATGAAATTATCTCCAATCTTCATTTTGTTAGTAGGCAAAACAGCCCTCTCAAGGTGAAGTGGCTGAATTCCTCTGTTGGGTCTCCCCTTATGTTCCTAATCCCCTTATACAGTCCAGTCCTGTTAGCTGCCTAACTGTGTATGTGTGTCGAGTGGTTACATTTAAAGCCTTCTGACACCTGACTCTATGTGATCTAGGTGCTTCTAAACCATGCAACAAGCCTGACTTTCTTACCAACAAAAAGAAGTGTAAATATTAGAGTAAGCTGGTAGACAGCATGGCCCAGAATGTTCTTCATCATGGTACGGGATATAAGAGGTTTGTTCCTGCCATATGGCTTTCTTAGCAATAGAGCTTCTGTTGGAGGTTCAGTGGCCAGAGCAAGTGAGGCAAAAGTGTCCATAATTAGATTGACCCACAGCATCTGTACAGCTTTTAGAGGAGAGTCCTGTGGAGACAAATTATAAAGTTACTTATTTCCTTAAAAAATAATTTTTGTCAGGTCATTTACTGTGATTTCATTTCCTCCTTTCCAACTGCAACTGCAAGAAGTGTTGAAGACAAGATACTTAAATACATGGACCTTTGGTTTACCTTACTATGTCTGTTCTTTCATTGCTCAGACAAGATCAGAATCACTGGAAACAGTGATCAGAGCAGAAATAAATGATTCCAATTTATGTTTTTTCAAGTTATTTCAATCACCAGTATTTACAATCACACAGTTTTTATAAAGTGTAACAGTAATTTATAATACATTTCATAATGCTGTCTGTACTTCAACACACAATGAAGTACATGCTTCATATTGTAACTGAGTTTATGTAACTGCATAACACAAATATAGCTTTTTTTCCTGGAAGAAAAATCATGCTGAAGCAATTTAAAAAGTAATGGTTCATTACTTGCAGCTTTCACCTGTACAAAAACAGTACCCATTTTTGGAATCAGATAGAAGTTGTTAAAAAATGAGGAAGCGATGGTTAAGACGTTTTAAGACATGTCGTACATAAATAAGACCTTTTAAAAACATTGATGGTGAAAACACCTGATATTTGAATTTTAAAAAAATATCCAGACGCTCATTAAAATGCTTCAGATTTTCAAAAGGAAATCCTGATTAATCTGTTGAGTAACTGGATAGCAGATTAGAAAATATGGAACTTGCTTCTTGTCAGAATAAAGCATCTATTTCTGAATCAGATTGCCAGCCGCTAGAAGGAGCTCTTTCCTCATTTAATTCAAGACAGAAAGTGGCTAAGGTCTGATTATAGAGGACTTTACCTTACGTTTAAAAAAATAATAAATAGCACTGATCTTAGGAGAAAATGTGGATGGCTATTATACAGAAGTGATTTTTAATTCATCTGGTCAGCTGTAGTGATAGATTGCTGCAATTGCTTCCAAGAGTCCAATCAGGAAAAAACAAGTTTGTTGTTACGGGTTTTTTGCTTGTTTTTGTTGTTTTTTTAACAACTTCCTATGCCTTTAGACTGAATACAAAATAGGCAGCATTAGTAGAACATGCATTCTCTTTCAAATAGAACCTTTTCGTGGAAGCCCCACAAAATCCCAAAGCAGTAAGATACCAATGTGACAAATTTGATAGTAGAAGGGAGTTAGTATACAGTGTGACAGTCTGAAGATCGGGGCACTGTTTTTATGAGAACTTCACCATCATTCAGTATTGAAACAAAGATATGTATGAAACAGCAAATAAAAAAGTTTTATGAGCTCTGCTCTTTTCCTCAAAGAAAAATATTCCCCTCACAGCAAGAAAGACATGGAGGCCTGGAGTGTGTTCAGAGAAGGGCAGCTAAGCTGGTGAGGGGTCTGGAGCACAGGCTTTACGAGGAGTAGCTGAAGGAGCTGGGATTGTTCACTCTGGAAAAGAGGAGGCTCAGGGGAGACCTTATCACTCTCTATAACTGCCTGAAGGGAGGTGTTGTGGCAAGGTGGTGGTAAGAATCTTATCCCATGTAACTAGCAATAAGACTAGAGGGGATGGCTTCAAGCTGCACCAGGAGAGATTCAGGTTGGATTTATTCTCCAAAATTTATTCTCAGACATTGTGGTCAGGTGCCAGAATGTGCTGCCCATGGAAGTGGTCGAATCTCCATTGCTGCAGGAATGCTTAGATGTGGTACTAAGGGACATGGTTTAGTGGGAAATACTGGTGGCAGGTAAACAGTTGGACTAGATGATCTTGGAGGTCTTCTTCAACCTTAGTGATTCTATGATTCTGTGATTCATTTTTAATGAAATATGATCAAATTATGAGTGCCAATATCCATTTAGTATCCCAAAAATGCATGAAGAATAGGTAAATGATCAGGTCTGTTGTGAATCTGGCTTATATTCCAACTTTCCTGAGTTAAAGTATTATTTTCTCTTGAAAAATATTTTTAAGACCCTTATAATTAAACATATTTTGACACACTAAAAAAACTGCACGTTCTTTTTCAGTGTTTTCATAGGGATGGAGAAGAGCAACCTGCTCTTTCAGTCCTACAGGTTGGGTACACTAAGGATGGGTGGAGGATTGTCATTAATAGATTCTTGACTTCTTGGTCATGGGTTGCATTAACTGGGCTTATCTGGAGATTCAGTTAATCCATTTGACATGCAGCTGCAGAAAGAGGAAACATCTCCATCTTAGAAGGTATAAATCTAAAACCACTCAATGAGACTTCATTTATTGTAATTCATACTAATGGTTCAGCTGCAAGGGTAGCAAAAGTTGTTAGTCGCCAGGGCTCCTAGATCCTAGCCAGTATATGGAGAAAAGAGAAAACGTGTTTTCTCCTGAAGAACTGTCATATTTTTGTCTTTGTAGTTTTGACTGAGTTTTCTCAAGAAACATTCCCTACATTGAGGTGCTATAGAAGCTGAATTTGCTACTTTGTGTGCTGACATCGATGTCAGCAAAAACGGAATTTATCTGTTATGCTTAATAAATAGAGTCAAATGATCAGATTTCTATCAACGCCTGACATATTTCTAGCACAACAAAAACTCAGATTCTTTCAATCTCTAAATCACGCAACTGTAATTGGCAGTCATCAGTTTTGGCATCAACACGTTCTCACCATTTCGCACTGCCAATCACCTTGGGTGGCTATGGTGCCTCTAATAATTATCTATTATAGGCAGTGCTACACTGTTCAGTCAAGTGTGAAAGCTCATTCTAAGCTGAAGCCAAAACATTAAGTACACATTAGTCTGGGCAGGAGGTGGAATTAAATTTCCACTGCAACTCCACCTGATTTCTGATTAGTTGGTGGAAACTAAGGAAAATAGCTATCAGCTAAGGAGCTTACTCTTTCGTTACAGATTTTATTCACTTGTGCTGTAAAAGTGGAAGGCAAAGTCAATGTCATTTTTGCTGCATTTTATCCCCTGACTTGCTAGCAATGAATTCTTCATTTGCTGTCTTAAAACTATGGGGATGGAAGTTTCTCAAACTGCAAACCTCCCAAAATCATGACTTATTTGTCAAATTTCTTTCCACTTGACCTTGGAATAGGTTAGCATTGGCCTAGAGGTAAAAGGAAAATGTCCCTTAAGTCAAGTGATGTTACACTTCATTTTGGAAACACTTAAAAGTACAAATCACAAAAGGCTGGAAATAAACTGTAAATCTTTTGTGACATGCAGAGTCTCTAAAATGTTAGCGCTTGTTACTTCTGATTTAGATGACAAGCTGCGTGGGAATGAAAAGGTATTTTTACCCTTACCCCTTTATTTCTACTTGTCAGAGTACACATGTATCCATTCATAAAAACAAGTGTGTCTGGTAGTTTGTATACATAGATGTAAAAATAAAACCTTTGCTAGCACTGCTAGATCACACTGTCTGATAACTGAATGGAAGTGGCCAATGGTTCTCTGCCTTCTGAAAAGATTGCAATATGTTATAACTTTTTTTTCCAATTTTCCAGTGGTATTATTTCATGTTTTGTCAAATACAGTTCTGCAGTAAACCATGTAAATTACTGTATTACAGATGTAAATATATATCCTTCCCTTTTTTTTAATAAGGTCAGTAAAAACAGTAGGTGATTCATGCAGCAGTTCATTGCTGAAGTGCTTTTTAATTAGCATTTAATTTTCCAAACATGTCCTTTTAAAAAATTAAATCTTTCTTTAGTACGAGAATAATTACTTGAATACAAAATGTTAAAATGTGGTCTTTGTTCTATCTTTCTTTAATGCAACCTATTGGAATAATTACATTTCCTCAACAGTTGGAAGTGGAGATAAAATTTTGCACAGATGTAGATTTGTTAGCTTAATACTTCCAGTAAAAAATGTTTCCATTTGACTGAACTACAATTTAAAATCTTATATCGTACATAGCCTTTTTTTTTTTTTTTTTTTTTTTTAACAGTTCCAAATATAACAACCTAATTATTTGCTTGATATTGTGGATGCTGGGGACTGGAAACAGCATGAAATTTCATATGGAAATCTATACGATGCTCAGAGACATGTAATAATGACTCATTTGCAGTACAGCATTCACAATTGGTAGGCAGAGTTCCAGAGTTCCAAAGAACCCTCACTGCATTGAAGGCTCTGCAGTCAGATGTTACCCAGAGAAATAAGTCAGATTACAGTTGTTCGTAGCTCATTAGTCCAGTGAAAAAGAAATCAATTGCTAAACTGAAAGAAAAATTACATGCAAACTGTTCAGGATGGTCATACCCTCACCGCTTTAAAAGCATGCACTGGATTATACACAGAGAAGGAAGCAAGAGGTAAATTAATTAGATTACTTGAAAGATTAGGTGAATTAATCTGTCTCAGCTGTACTGTGCCATGGAAACTGCACTGACCATTGCTGGCTGCTGTGTACACAATGGACAAGTGTGCAGCCGCAGACTGAGTGATCTAGATTCAACTTTTAATCAGAGACTTTGTGAAGTTGGGTTTTCTTGTATGACCCACGTTTCAAAGCATTTACAGAACCACAACACAAAGTTTCACTAACAGAACTCTCATAGATCAAGGTGCTGTAAGCTGATGCAGGGCACAGGCTAATCTAGATCACTCTAAGGGGCAGCATCACTTTGGCAGCAGTCACTTAGGACGTGATTCCTGCTTTCTTTACTTAACTTCACACTGGGACTGATGACATAGGATAACAAACAACCATTTCCATTAGTCCTATTTAGCCTGCATAATAAATTCTTCAATAGCCAAATGCTTCTCCTTTGTAATTCCTCTCTAAAACTGGAATAGCATTAAGTATGGTATAAATGTTGGATACTGAGTTAAACTATTGCAGCAACAAAGGAGCACAAAGAAGAAACATAGTAGACACTCTCTGCAAAAAAACAACATCAAAAAGTCATAAGCGTAAAAGAAGCTTAATACATTCAGTGTGCTGTCTCTGAACTACAGAAAACCTTTTCTGAGAGGTAACATTAAGAAGCATGAAATAAACGTTGCCCCTTAAATTGAAATTTTCTCATTCTAAATTTGATAAAACCACCAAAAGGGCAGGCTGGGTAATACTCATTAACCTGAATATTAGTCATGGACTAAAATTAAGTTCTGTGTGTCAAACAAAGCCAAATCGACTACCTGAAAGCAAAGTAAATTTCAATCTACGTTCATTTTGAAGGTCATAGAAAGCTGTGCTGCTTTTTGGAAACTCTGGATTTCAGCTTTATTTATTAAGAACTTAATTGATTCAGTCAAAATAATAATTAAAAACCTGTGCACAGTTTTGCAGACTTCTATCCATGCACACCTAGCCTACTGTATGATTTTTCAGTACATTCGTGCATTCTGTGCTAGAGCTATTATCATAGCAACAAGAGAGTGCAGTATGTTCCCAAGTGTAATTTTTAGTAGAGCTTATGAGCCAAACAAACATAATGCCCTTTCACTGCCTAGAATCTTTGAGTCAAAGCCTAACGTAATAATGTGCATTCGTAAGGCAAGATCCTTGCTGAATGAGATTGAAATGAGAGCTGCTTGAGATTATCAGCAGTCAGCCAGTTCAGTGTAAACAGAACCACAGTGGAAATAACTGCTGCCTTTTTCCTAGTTTCAATTTTAGCTCCTTTCAGATCTCTTCCTTTACAGAATATTTACGTTTTTACTGCCAAATTAATGAATTACATAAGAATCTCTTTGTGCAGAAATACACAAATTCTAGGAGCTTGCACATGAGAAAAAACCATCAACAGAAACTGTGAACCTGACAGTCTCAGTGATGGTGTTAGAGACCATGGGGTTAATACAAACACCCTGGGCCTGATCCAGATCCTTTTGGAAGCTGATAGAATGATCCAAAGGATGAAAAAAGCTCTGGAAATAGAAAGGGGAACGTGCCTGCATTGATCAAATGCTACACAAGACCTCAGTGTAGAATAGTCTTTGCACTGATTCAATAATGTTTACCTCTTCAAGAATGAAATAGAAATTTTTTACTTAACAACTAGAGTTAATTTTTTCTGGTGCTTTCAGAAAGCAATGAAAAATCAGCGGACAGTAACAACAACAAAAAAATTGCCTGATGTGTGTCAATAGTGATTGAATGTCTGCAAAACAAGGGCTCAAAAGGAATCAGTCCCCTCAGTTCAATTCTGGTACTCTTACCGTGTTGCTATTAGCGCTTTTTTTGTATATTATTTAGTACAATTGTTGAAATCTGGAAAGATTTACCTTCCACATCTTTATTACCTATTCATGTAATTTCTGTTGTCAGTAAAAAGCACTTTACAGCTGAATGTTTTCTCAGTATGCTTGTGATTATTTTCCATGGGAAAACGAAGTTTCAGACTTCTGTCTTAGTCACAGGCTCAGTTGTGACAACAAGGCATCATGAAGACATGGAGGCAGCATGGTAGGCAGCTAGCACTTAGCACCTTGTCGTTTTTTACTTCTCAGAAAATCAATAAATTGAGGTTTTAGTGCTTCTTTTGCACAGAGTAAAAATACTTATTTCATATATTAGGATCACTGCTGCTTGCTTCTAAAACCAATTTCTGATTTCTCTAAGAATTTCAGCCCTAGCTCTAATGCTTAATTAGTTCAGAGGAGATAAATGACAACAGTTGCACCCACTCAGCTGCTGCGGTGCGCTAGCAGAAGCTGGGAACTGGGAGACTCCTCACACACAGCTCAGATACGGCCTCTAAATGTCTGTCAAGGCTTAGGAGAAGTTTGACCTCATGGTTTCATAAAGGTACATGAGTTTCTGGTTTCAAGGATTAATTCCATGATTGCAATGTAAGTTTACCCCAGAGCAGAGCTAATAACTTATTCATTGTTCTGCTCAGGTGTGCATGAGGTGGAATTTACCTGCTGAAACAGGTACATGTGGCTGCACGATGCACACAGAAGCATCAGTGCATCTCAACCAGAAGAAGTTTTTTCTAACAGTATCTCTCTGCAGCATCTGAAATGCATGTTTATTTACATTTGGGGGAGTAATAGCATTAATAAACTACTGGTTTTCTATTTTTTAATGGAGGATGAACTTCCATTATAAATACTACAAATTCTTGACAAGAAAAAAAATATTAATTAAGAAATAGTAACTTGTAGGAAAAAACATGGTATGCTTTTGTAAACAACCAAAACGTGTTGCATGTGCAGCAAGACTACAATAAGAGATTAGTGTAGAGGGAGAAAAGGGGATCCAATTCTAACTGTGGGCATCATTTAATTGGCTTGTTATTTGCACCTAAAATTAAAAGGACTTGCCTGAAAGCTACAAAACAATTGTTTTATCAGTCAAAATGTTCCCCTGCTGGGATTACTTCTGTGTACTGCTATCTTGAAAATAATAGTCTCGTTTCATAATCTGTCATTAAACACATACTTATTATTATTTGAATATTCTGAAAGGAAAAACAAAGTCACTTCTTCCAATTCTTGGCACTTTCTGCTCTTTCATCACAGGCTCAGTCACAGCAGCAATATGCAGCCAAAAAAAGGGAGGAATTTACTTCCTAGATAAGATGGATTTGCTCACTTCCTTTCGTCAACAGCTATTTAACACTTACCAATTTGATCCTAAGTAAATCCTTAATTTTCAGAAGAACTTCAGAAAGAATGCTTGTGTTGTACAAAGTAAGAATTAAATGTAAATCACCTTCATCTTCAGTTAAGAAAAGATGTAGCTTAATAGGATTTGGCCTCGTGCTTTTAGTAATGCTGAAGTTATCCTTACCTGGGTAATGCATGCTCCAGTGAAAGCCACTATCACAGCCACAATGTTAACAGTGAGCTGGAACTGCAGGAATTTGGAGATACTGTCATACACATTACGTCCCCACATTACAGCCTTCACGATGCTACTGAAATTGTCATCTGTTAGGATGATATCTGAGGCCTCCTTTGCAACATCTGTTCCAGCAATGCCCTGGAAAAAATAATTGGGAATAAAATTGCCAGGAAGTACATGGACAGAATATAAACCTCTGCATACTCAAGGTCATAGTTACATAGAGTTACCCTGCACCGTAGCAGTGATGCTGAGTATATTCTGCACTTCACACTCGCTAGGATGTTGGCTAACTGAATCTATTTTTGAAGGTGAATAAAGAAGCAGAAAAGGGCATTGACAGAAAGCATTGGAATTCCTATCATGATACTGCTGAATGCTGTGTAGCATCAGCTTCTTGACTAGTTAACTTTTGAGTTGTTCTTGTGTGGCATTTTTTTTAATCACTGAGAATATTCTATCAGTATATTTGAACAGAAATGATAAAAATAGAATTACGTATCTTAATACGTATTCTCTATTCATATATGCTCAGAGTCATAGTATGTTGGGAGGACATGTTTACATGTAGCACTGGATTTTAGCAATGCAAATGGGTACTGCACTTCTAGGAAGAACATTGAGTTCATTTTTCTGTTCAGGCATTGGATTCTACTTAGTCAATCTGCAAAATATTGATTAAGTATGAAAATAAGCAAGACAATCTATTATACAGAATTAAAGGATTCTGAAGGAACGCAACCCATCCCTTCCAATATGTTGCTTTATTTATTATCCTTCTCAACACTTCAATAATGAAAAACTTCTTACAGCAGATTTATAATGACACAAATATTAATAAATAAGCTCAAGATTATACCATTGCAAAGCCAACATCGGCTTTCTTAAGTGCTGGTCCATCATTGGTTCCATCACCAGTCACAGCTACAACCTGCCTCTGCTCCACCTGTGTGCTGTCAATAATACCTGCAAAAAATGTATATGTCTGTGTATGCATACATATATATATATAAAATAGGTAGCAAGATAAAACTTCCCTGGTATTTCCAAGCAGTGCCTGTGTAACACAGATTGCATGAATCTTACAGAGATTAATAGTTGATTTCTAAGGAAAATAATGATGAAAGACGTGATCAATATTATATTCAATATCCCTATTAGAAGCTTTATGGAAATATCCAGAACCATCAAAAAAACAACAAAATTTGCACAAACATCAAAGGATATATGGTCAGCTCATTCTATTCTTCTGGAAGGTTTCTATTATTCATAGTTATGTATCACAATAAATCTTTGTCAGTCCATGTCTTGACTAAACTTCAGTGGAATTTTTTTGCTGAAGATTTGAGATCATGTTAAAAGTTTTCCTGAACTTGGTTTTAACTATATTGCCTGTTTGGCTGAGATGCCTTCTGGCAATCAGTAGTGAGTATAACCTAAAGATAACAAATGTCATTAATTTTATCCAGCTGGAACCAAATGACCTTTTTAACAGAAAGATGTTTGACAATGATTTGAGAAGATATAAAATAATTCTATGAATTCTGAACCCAAACATTCTAATAAATAGTCATAATAAAATAATTCCCACTTTCCTTTGACAAATTATCTCAAATTGAAAACACTAAAAGCAGTTGGTGAATCGATTTTCACCTAATTGCCAAAAACAAAACTATTTTCTACTTATGCAGAAAGATTTAATACTTCTACAGTCACAGAAGCAGCTCAGCATTTTAAGAGGATGGGAATAATTCTCTACGCATGCTTTTATTTTCACATTAGAGTCCATCTGTCAATTTATTGGGAATACAGGATTTATGTGTAGATAACATAGGGGGAGGGGAAAATGACATTTCTTTGGCTAAAATATTTTGCACAAAGCCATACCATATACTCTAAAAACAATTATCAAAACCTATCCAGTGTGAAAAGCTTTCAACTACTCTGGGAAAAAAAATAATTGCCATATCAGATAACCATCCAGAAATAGGAAATTGCAGATTACAGAGCAATAGCAACCTCTTGGCAAAGTTAAGTCTTATCAGACACGCAGAAGATTGCAGTGCAGTATGGAAGCAGTAAGTGTCCTGCATTTTTCAGTCTTAAGAAAAATTGTAAAAAGAGCATTCGCTTTCCACTGGCACTATGAACTCAAATGGCGTATTATTCTGATAACATCTTAGAATGAGAGCTTTCAGTTTGTTGGGATGACTTCTTTTGGTATTACTAAACAAACAGGAACAACAGCTGACATTACTGTTAAAAAGTATCTTGTCTTCCCTCTTGCAATCAATTTGCTCTTTGGTTTTAAATTAATAGCTTAAGCTTCTAAAGAAATTCATTAATACTAAGACACTTTGTGCTATTAACTGCTCCAAACAGGTAGAGTGCATCTTCTCATGATTAGATTCCAAATGGGAGCGCAGCCTTCATGAAGCTGAAGGGTTTTCAGGAAATGACTTCCTAATGGATATAAGTAGTGGCCAAATGTCAACGATTACACTACTCAGCTGCCCATTTTTATCCATAAAAGCAAACTATGCAGCTGGGATGAGCCAAACACTCTCCAGAGCACAGAACGGTATAATCAGCAGTCACGGAAAGACAGATAAAATGTTGTTCTTGCAGATAGTGGCTGAGATGCTGATGGTAACCATCTGAGCAACACAGAACCATCAGAACCACGTATGTATGGAATAAAAGTCTGTAGTGCTATTGGCAGAGAGCAGGTCTTTGAGGAACTTCTCTGTAGATCAGACAAATTTCTAAAATGAAGCAGCAGCAATTGTTTAGGATTCAGAAGATTCACCTTTGCTATTCATAGCTATAGCCATGCTCCTTGACTTCTCAATATTACTTTAAATGTTTCTCCTCCTTCCTTCCTCACATCGCTGTACTGTTGAGCTCTTTTTTTTTCTCCTTTCTTTTGATGTCATTTTGTTAATAGTTGTGATATATTTTTACAATTTCATCTCAGAAGTTTTCTTTAGTATCAAATAATATCCTAATACAGATTTTACAAAAGGTATACAGACACAAAAGAGGGATGCCAGGGAAGGGCATTTTACTTGAGCTGTGGAGAACTACTGCTGTATTGATCAGTGAGAAGTTCAAATGAGGGTAGGATCTGACAGATTGCCAATCACAAAATGCCCATTTCCACTCAGTGATAATGGGCAAAAATAAAAATCAGTATTAATTTCTCAAGCCTAACAGTCAGTAAATTGTACAAAACAAACTGCTGTACTGCAGTTAAATGCTTGCATACATTATTTCAATCAACCACCTTTTGCAAGGCATATCAGGGGAATTCATAAAGTTTGGCAAAGATTTGTCTCAAAACAGCCCTTACTGTTTCACTGATCTGTGCTCTCCTCTTAAGCTGTTCAACTACAATTTTTCTCTGCCAAAATGAATTTTGTTCAGCACCCACAGGAACATACCTAGAGCATAACATTACAATCGGTTCCAGATACTGATTCCACTGATGCTATGGGAATTTGGGACGCAGACATGAACCTTCTTTAAGACGTTAATTTGCCAGAGAAAGCAACTTGCTTCTGATGAGGGAAAAAATCATGTTTTTGTTTTTTTGAAACAACTGTGTATAGCCAAGAGGAGCACTGTATGTACAATACAAACGTCCTGTGAAAGATACCAGCACTGTGTACACAGCTGTAAGCATTCAAGTTCAGGTGCTACTGATGCAGGAAAGCTGATCATCCCATACACTTAATCATATTTATCTTTCTTTGACAAGCCAAATAAAGACAGATGTGGTAATAGATTTTCATAGGCTTGTTCTGTTGAGATTCATGTTTTACACTTCTCAAACCTCATGTTCATCTAACAAGAATTTAGAAAATCTGACTGAAGGAGATAATTTGAATTCACTTAATGCTTACCTACTTGCATGATAGAACTTCAAAGGTTAATGTGAAAGTGTGAAATAACGTTGCAGACAGCATTGGTAAGTGTTAAGTGAATACTGTTCTGCAAAGATCATGATAGTAGAAAATCAGGGAAAAATATGGCACAGACGTGGGATTTTTGTTCTGAGCAGGTACCTTTATATTTCAGTTAGAAGACTAATATATAGAAGACTGAAGTTCAGAACTTCAGTTGATACATTTATTTTTAATTAATTTACCTAGTGTCATGGCATGTCTGTACTAATGAGGTCAGCAGTACAATAGTACTGTCACAAGGAAGAATATTTGGAATATTTTAGTAACTAAAGGTAATAATTACAAAAATTTCTTCTAAAGTTTCTTTTCTGCTTTCTAATCTTACAAAGAAATAGAACAGCTGTTTTTAGTATCATGGAAAAATAATCTCAACCAAATTTAAACATACTGGAAAACACAGCTTCTTTAACTGGTAAGCTGAGTATTTTATCTTCTGCATTTTCTGATAAGATGAGGATGCTGTTTCCATCAGTAACAAGCTGCTTCTTTTTACTGTTTTAGAAACCAATATGACAATTTTGAAATATTTCAGTAATAATATAATGACACATCACTATAGATAACAAGCATTTGTATTGCTATATTTTAAGGTAAACAATAATTTGAAATCATACCAACTGACTTCATGAAGTCAATAAGAGACTGCATTTCAACTGGATTGAGACATCTAAGTGAACTGTTTTTGTTTCACTGAAACACTTTGTGATGCTAAATCACTTTGACATTTTTTTTCAATCCATCTCTACTTCAAATACATAAATATTTGAGAGAACACGCTCTGCCCAGCCTTAAATGCTGAGCCATGTGTTTCTCTAGTCCCTCAGCAATAGTAAAAACAGAAATGTAAAAGAAAAAGAATCCTTTTGCTGGGTGAGACTGCACTGTGTTACAGAAGGAAAAAAAATTTCCCTCCAGCAGCCCTATGTCATTAAAAATTAAATATAAAAAAAGTTTATTTTGTGATGTGTGTTTTTACCCTAAAGCAGCTAGAATACATCAAAGAAAAGAAAATCCTCTTGATCCCTCAAGTGTCTGAGAAAAATATAACATTTTAACAAGAAGCTCAAAACTAGAGAACATTTAAATAGTTTCTTGTAACTTTTAATGGCCCTTAGAGTATTGCCATCCAAAAAATTTCATCATGATTTCCATAGGCTTGTTCTTGAACATTGTTTGGTATTTAATTGGTCTATCATTTGACTTTGTCATACCTTAGCAACATTAATTGTATTTGTTATTTTCAGCAGTAGTAAATATATTTTGGATTGTCAAAGTACATATGCTATAGAATATCAATAATTTGTTGCTTATTTTTCTTCAGCTTTCATTGATTTCTTTTTCTCTGGCAAAGGTTCTGTTTTCCTCTTCAGGGAAAATCTTACATGATTCAAATGAGTACTTCCAGGGGACTTTTTTAATCAACTCAATGAAGCATAAATTGCTGTATGCTTCTGGAACAAATAAAGCTATAATAGGCTTTACAAGTCATGCCCTACAAGAGCTACAAGACACTACATCGTATGCAGAAGGGCAGCTAACTTTGTGCTGTTTGAATTCTGAGATGCAGAACTAGTAATAATGTTGTCCAAACCCACCATCTCCAAACATTTGATTGTGAATGACTATCAGTAAAAATTTGAGCAAATGCCCCCAAAATATACATATTATTTATAAATTGCATTCATACTACTATACTAATATGTTAGTCACATTAGAAAAAATAACACAAAATACAAATTGAAAAGGATAAGATAGAGATGAAATAAAATTAGTTCAAAAATGAGATTTTATTTATAAATGATAAATATTTTCTTACTGCATCCCAGTGGACTGTCTTGCACCTCACTTTGGAGACCACTGGTCTCAACAGTGTGTCAAGAATGTGAATAACAGCAGTCTGTTTTCAGCTGCCTCATCTTTTGTGCTATGCCAGAGCTTACACTGATCCTGGTACTTCTGAATGAACTGTGCTTCTTGAGTTGTTCACGTACACTAGTCCCAACCTCAGAGCCCAACTGATCCAGTCTTCAAATTCTCCAGGGAACATTGGCTCTGAAGTCATTCAGGCATTTTAAAAAAACTACATCCAGATCGTCTGTAATCAGTCACATAAAAAGTCATTTCAAGACAACTCTGGCATACCAAAAGGAGAGAGCCAGAAATGATTTTCTACCTAAATCTGAATTCTTTAAGCAGTCAAGACAGCTGAAAGATCTTTTTGTGGCCACCCACAAAAACTTCCTGATCAAAAATTTTCTGACTTACTAAGCTTTTGATTGTGAGATCAAAGGTCAAAAGAATAAAATGTCAAGCCAGCACTAAATGTGAGATTTGAAAAAGGTTTTGTAAAGAATGATACAAATAAATTCCCCTTTTAAAGAAGCATCCATCTGCAAATGGCATGGTGAGACAGCATGGTTTCTATGGTACAGTTTTTATAGGACAAAAACAGATTCTAAAAACACATGGAAATTTAAAGGAAATCTATGCAGAGCACACAATTAAGGAGTCTACAGGAAAATGGAACTGCCTTGAAATAGGTATAACACTCAGTCTATGCCTAGTTACATGATTTTTGAAAACTAATATTGTAATAAGAAAATTACTATTGTAATAAGGAAAATTACTCATTTTTCAACAATATTCTTCTAGCCAGCAAAAACACACTTTCCATTCCCAGCCAGAGCCTCATTCTAGTCCAATTAAAAATTCACAGGGCAAATAAGTTAATACTTCTACTTGACTTATGCTGACTGATACTTCTGCTATTCCTGCCAATGAGTTTCTTTGTGTTTTCCTTTTGAAAGTTGAGGTAGAATGCAAGCACAAGGGACTTATTTACCAAGAAAGTTTTCTTGCACTGTGAATAGAGCAGTGATTTGTAATTAAAGACAGCTCAGATGCAGTTTAACAGTAATATTTTGCAATGCAAAAGATGTACTGAGCCTTCTCCAATAACTTTGCCATTACTTTACATGCTCACATATGAAGGTGGTCTCACTCACCTTTGACCAAAGTATGTTTGTCCGTGGGAGACGACCGAGCAAGTACTCGAAGCTTTGGCCAGATTTTGTCAATCCGCTCTTGCTCAATCTGGAAAACAGTAACAAAAACAACAAGGTAACTGTTAGTCTGTAGTTAGAAAAATGCAAAATACACTTGTGTCCAAGCAGCAGAGGATTCATTTCACTAAGATCTGTTCTCCAGAAGCACAGAAAAATTACAGCAGACGTCAATGGTAGCAAGACCAAAAAAGTCATTTTTTGTACTACTGAAAGTCTTTTACTGGTTAACATAGGTCAATTTTGCCACTGTATTTTATCTGCCTTTCTTAGGCTCTTCACACATAGTCCCACTCAGAAACATGACTGTAGGATAGTACAGTTCCTCAAAGCCGATCAAACAGCTTACAATTTACAGTTTGAAACGGGTTGTTTTATTCTGCATTATAATCCAAGTTCTTCATTTTGTCATCAGTAATGGCAGAATTTTCTCAGTTATACCACAGCAGCAACTAGGACAAACCTGCAGCATATCCTCATGCTCCCAGGATTCCTTCAGTCAATGTAAGGAGTAAATGCCTGTCCTCACAATGGATTCTAAGACACAGCATAGAGTTCACCTTTTTTAAGCTGGCTTCAATAATCTGTCTTTTATATGCGGAATTAAAAATCTGAAGAACAGACTGAAATTATTCAAACTGTTAGAATGAGTGAATGCAGTAATAGATGGATTACATAAAGTGTTACAAAGTGAAAGTATCTGGTTCTCAGCATTTCCATGAGACTTAAGCCTGCAGAGTTGACTTCTTTCTCCTCTTAGCTAACAAACCTGTTTTTCCTGTCCTTAGTTTGAGTTTCTTGAAGGGTATGCTATGGTTCTAAAATATGCTGAATAAATCTAGCACAAAACTTGTAGCGGTTCTGCATTCTAAGAAGGAAAGAGTGGCTTTTCAAAAGTATTTTAAGTTGCAAAAGAATACTGCTAGAAAGAAGTACCAGTCTCTCCAAGTAGTCTTTACTGAAGCAATGTACACATCAGCACAGGAGAAGCAGCATGTCAGTATTCTCACTGTTTTTGTGGCACATTCTTAATATGTATGGATTTAGCACATGAATTACCTCTCCCTTCTCATTTCGGATCCTCCTGTTAAATTCTTTCCCTTCAAGGCAAAGAAAGTCTTCTCCTGGATGAATGATTCCACATTTTATGGCAATGGCACGTGCTGTGTTGATATTGTCTCCAGTGACCATGCGGACCGTAATTCCAGCTCGCTGGCACTTTCTTATGGCTTCTGGGACCTACACAAGCAATATGACAGGGAAAGAAAATTTCCAGATATGAGACAGAAATACAAGCCAGATGTTCCCAATCAGGTCAGTTTTCAGATCAGTTGCCTAAAGATTCTCTTGATTTTAATATAAACAGGAGTATTCCGTAGCTTTGCTTTATTTTTTTTTTTCTTTTCAGCACTGAGGTGCAGTGTGCTGAACCTAAAATATTCAATATACATGAAAACATGAGAATACAGTTATCTTGTACAGAAAAATAATATAATTTAACTTCTGATCCAGATTTTCCTTTCAGTAAAATCAAGTTTTTATTACAGCATTACTACTCAAATTTATGCATATCAACAGGTGGAATTTCCAGATATAAATGACTTCAGTGTTTCATGAATCATTTATTTAAAAAAAAATTAAAAATGAAGGATGATTTCCCTTAGCTTTATTTCTTCATGAAACTACCTTCTACTGCTGCACAGTAGGTATATCAATGACAGAGAATTTAGTGTGTAATGGTACGTGAGATGAACGTAGAATCTACACACTTAATTGAAACCGATTTATTTAAAAATAAAAAAGGCTTTTTAAATAGAAATATGCAATGAAAAGAATTCTCATTTTAAAACAATAATAATCAGCAATTTTCAAAAACAAAACAAACCTATTCCGTTTAAGAAGTGGCATCAAAATGATATTACTGACTACAGTAGCACCACCTTACTGTAGTCAGCCGTCAGTGTAGTGCAGTTATGCTGTAGAACTTGTCACTAATTAGACTGGATTGACCTCATCCATTACTACAGAAACTATCAAGAAAGGAGCCACCATTTACAACATTGCACTGCTAATGTTGTGCTTGGCGAGTCATTTTAAGTTCCCCTATATTTACAGTCGACACTGCTGGGGGCAGCATGTTGCCTTTGATTGACAACCACCATTCTTATTCAGCGTGGCAAACACTCTACTTCTAAAGAGTTCATAGAGCCATAAAGGCTATACATTTTGGACTGAATGTCACACATTCAGTCCAAAATTCATTTCAGAGAGAAATATTATACACCCTTAAACCGTACTGTAGATAATGATTGTTCTAATCAGCAAGTACAATTTCACACCATGTTTCTGCATCTTCATTAACATACTTTTTCCACAGGAAAAAAATAGTGCTATTCACTTGAATAATGATACTAGAAATGTCTCCAACACTTCTAAATCAACTCAGCCAGATGCACATACACAGGAAATAATGGCTCATCTGGTCAGTTGTGTTCTTTCCTCTTTAATAAACAAGAGGCAGTTGAGGCATCTCTTCTCCAAAATGCCTCATTGAACACCTAGTTGAGGAACAGACCAGTACTTTTCTCACTACTGTGAAGAAAACTGCTGCACCCACAGAAACGTGCCGTTGGCAGAATGACTTTCTACATAGATGACAGAAGCAAGAGAAAAATCAAGGGTCAGAGGTTTATCTTCCCATTCCCTCATCTCTATTAACTGCAAATATTCTTCCCAACAATTGCATCCTGGAAACATCATTTGGACCACCCCAACCTCTTTACATTGTGATAGAGAGAATTCTGTGGGACACATACAACCAGCTCAGATTTATGACTTAAGCAAATGACTTCTGATTTACTCAGTTTCTACAGTAATAATAATCTTGACTATATCCCATTTGCCAAGTTGGAGCGCCCTTAATATCCACTTAAGTCTGGTGACCCTCATGCATAGGGTTATGACAGATTTAGATGACTGCCTCTAAATCCAGCATAGTATATGAACCATGAAGGAGAAAAATAAATTACAGTACAAACAGAAAAACAGAAATATTCACATGAAGTGCCAGTCCCATTAACCAAGGTCATGGGAGGACAACCTAGTTTCAAATACACCTCAAACTCACATATAGTTAGGGAAATAATTCTAGCTCCCACTTCTCTCATTTTTGGACAGCTGGTGGGTGGTATCTGACTTACACTGTGTACAGTAATTATGCCTAAAATATTGTTCATGTTTTTTAATGCTGTAGGGAAGAAAGAGTCGTGGCAGACTGAGTGGGCAGTGGAAGCAGATATTTTCCATCCGTATGCAGAATTTAGGCACATACTTCAAATGTTTAAATTTTCTTTCTGCAAAGAAAACCTTTCTACATATGCATGCAGAGGTTATCCAGTGAACAAATACCTACCAAAATCAGGTGACAAATACGTGAAATTTAGAACTGATTTATATTCAGTGCCTAGATATAACAGATTGGAGCTGTACCTTGGCAAATTGCTATAAACCAGTACAGACTCATTAAAGCCAATAAAGAAAGACTGACAAAATAAACAGACATATCTCTGTGGGCACAAGACATCATTCTGCTGGTTCTTTTATTGTAGATTTATCGAAGGAAAAAAAATGTAAAAAAAAAAGAAGCTATCAAGTAGGTATTTAGTTCAGTGGCTGACAAAAGCAGCTGCTGACAATGAATAAGCTAGAGCCTGAATTTCATCAACCTAAGTAACCAAAGTATGCAAAATTCATGGGTGTCCAGTGGTTACACTCCAGCTAAAGCTTGTCAGTTGCTGGATACCATTGTTGAATAATTCATCATCTTGTAATGCATGGAAGGAAATGCAATGGCAAGAAAGACCCCACACTATAATCAGAACAGATGCAGTACTCTTGATAGCATGGCAACACTGACACTGCAGTATGCCAAATATGTGAATATTTGAACACACCAACAGTGCATATAGGCAAAAAAATCTTAAGTAAAACAAAGTTAAAAAATCAAGCCTTTCTTAGTGAAAACATCGGAGCAGAAGGGACAGTAAAGATTTTCAGGATGGTGACACTGGATTGCTTTATTGGAATTACTTAATCTGCCAATTCTGACAGAATAAATCCTGATATCCATGAATACTGAGAATATCAATAAAACAGAAATAATAATAACAGTTCTCATTTTTATGCTTTTTCTCCTGCAGAAAACACTTTGATAATTTATAAACTCCAATGGTGTTTCTGTTTAATAGGTGGAATTAATCCTGGTAAAATAATATGATCATTTATTACAGCTCAATATCTTACTATTTGCAACTACAATGGCAATTTGAATGATACATAATTCCCACTAAGTGAGATGTATCATACAGAGACAGTTTTCAAGAAATTCATGTTGTTATTGTGTCTTGGAGTTTTTTGGATTATAAAACAGTTGAAAGGGATATGGGGAAAAATTCCCACAAAACAAAGTCTCAGAAAAAGAACTATAGGCTTGTCCAACATATGGCAAAATCTGAAATGATAAACATTTTATCATGTCTCTTGCAATGAAAAAAAAGTCACTACAATTTTTTTATGTAATTACAAGAAAATCAATACATGTCAGATAATTTTCTAGAAACAAAGTGTTTTGATACCTTCATCTTCTTTGATCCTTTAAACAGACCTTAGACTTGACCTCTTTGTTTGTACGAAATTACTGCCTATGAAATGAGAGCAGCTTTCTCATAAAACATGCTCAGAATAAGGAAAGGATAATTTGCAGCTACTTTAAAAATTATCTGCAAATCCTATTGCTACCCATTCCCTCAGTCTTACACATAATCCGACTTAAAGCTATTTTTGAACAATGTGTATCATTAGTCAGTTTTGGAGGTGAAGAGAACTGGTTCATAGTTCCATTGGTCACTGACACTTTACAAACTTCCTGAGCTTATCTGTATTCTAGTTAGAGCATTAGGAGTGGGATCCATGCAGAAAGAATATTTTAATATTATTTTAAAATAGTTTTCAAGATGCAGTGTGAAGTGTAGGGACAGATGGATTAGCAGCAAGACACCATCTGATGACAGTTAAAGTGAAAGCTGTTTATCCAGTGACTGCAGAGGTAAAGGTTTTATCATTGTTTTCACTTAGCCAAGACTTACTGGATATGATTACATTTCTCGATACTGAAAAAAAGTCAAACATATCCATGATCATTCAAACTGCAGTTATGCAATTGGTGCCTGTAGGTGTAATTATATCATGCTAGTTTCCTTCACTTATTTTCCAAAGTTACAGCAGTCAAAAGTGTACAAAGGCCTAATTTAAAACTGGCTTAGGGAAATAATTTTCCTTGCATGTCTAACATTGCCACCATTTGTCAGTGGATCAAACACAAAGATTTAGATGTTATTTAAAAAATTAAAAAAAAAAGAAGAAGAATAACAAGACAGCAAAAAAGACCAATATTGGAACCAAGGTACTTTATGCAGAATCAGAACATACTCTTTTTGTGTAGGGAAATTTCAGTTACCATTCAGTGATCCTATTCCAGAGCAAACCCACAGTCATTAATCATCTACTGAAATAACTGCACCATCAAAGAATTAATTTCCTGAAGCAAAATGGGATAACATTTAATCACGCCCTCTCATCTGCAGTGGGTGTTGGGACTGGTGCTCTCAAATCACATTGTGCAGCTGCATGCTATGGCCATATGCTTATGGTTGAGTCAGTGAGTAAAACATCAAAAGAAGATATTGCAGATGCCAGTATTTTATTCTCTACATTTTAAATTTTGGGGTGTACCCTCAGTAGGTCAGTTTCTACACTGTAAAATTGAACTGATTTTCCACTGCCAGGATTAACTATCAAGGACCACGTATGTTTGTCACAAGCAATGTTTCTACCTCCCTTTGTGCCTTTGGTATTACTGTAGTAATATAATTCACAAGTGTAGTAGCAGGATAAGTCTCATTAAAGACCGATTTGGAATAATACGTCACCTCCTTCCATTGTGCACATACTGATTTTCTCAGTTAACTTGAATTTAAGCTTTAGGCCCAATTTTAAAGCCATTTAAGAACAGCATCCATGAAATCTACAGCATGTCCAAGATAAAGCTTTTCCTTGCCCAAAGATGATATTTACAAGTTCTCCTGAACAGCCACAAGTTACATTCTTAGGACAGTTTGTAAAGTGGCAGATGTTTTAGTAAAACACAGATCTCTGAGACTACATGTGTTAGCTGTGGAAGATATCACACAATTACAGTCATGGCAATTATAGTCACTACTCCTGTTTTTTTTCTACTTGCACCTCACCACATTGAGAGCACAATAAAACTGCTGACAATTCTCCAGCATACTCTTCCATGAGAGAAATTTAAATCATTTAAATCCTCTAGCTCACAAAGACCTATGCTGCTAAATTTAAATGAACTTTTATCAAATTAATTATTTTTCTCAATCAACTAAAGCTTGTTTGTAAAGTTCACTATCATCATCTTTGTTACAGCTACATAAAACAAGAAAAAGAAAAGATGAAAACCACAAGAAATCTAGAAATCAATTCATGTTTCGTTCTCTAAGAACTACTTTATAACATAAGAATTTAATTTACCTCTGGTCTTACTGGATCTTCAATGCCGACAACACAGATGCAAGTCAGATCAGATAAAATGTCATTTTCATTGTCCCAGTCAGGTTCTGGGCTGCTGTTGAAGTCTCGGAAAGCAACACAGATAGTTCTCAATCCATCACAGGCCATTGGTTCAATCACTTTCTTCACCATTTCATCCCGGTCGCGTGGTCTGAAGATACGAGGTTCACCAGCTGCATTAAGGATCCTGGAACACCTATTTTATTTCAGTAAAAAATGAAAGTGTGATTGTATATTATATGACTGCTGAAAAGTATTTCCATGTATTAGCTCTTTTCCTTCAACATCTTCTTTTTTGTGCAAATTTCTAGATTAAACTGAAAGATTCACTACTGAAATATTGTCAGGAAGAATTTGTCTGTAACTTCTTATGGAGACTCTCAGACCCTTTCATCCATTACTTCCCAAAACCACATGTAATTAGTGAGCTAAGAACTTGCAAAGAAATTTAAACATCCTTATTTTCCAAATGTGTTTATGAACTGAAAGAAACTATTCATAAATGACTGAATATAGATGAAAAATGCATTAAAAGATCCATATTTTGTGTTAGCCAAAGATAAGAAAAATATGTCAAACAATTTTGCAAGTGGGAGGTGGGGATTGAGGATAACAGTAACAGCTTTGTACTGAATCGTGTCATTTTTCTACTGTGATTAGCATATTCCAAATACCAGAATTGCCAGGAATGTCTTATTAGCATCAGAAAGTTCTGCATCATTAAGATTTTGGAAAAACACAACAAGAAATCCATTGAACTTACTTCTTCAGAACAATTTCAGAAGCTCCTTTGCTGTACATTCGGAAGCTACCATCTGGCATTTTAATGACAGTGCTCATTGACTTTCTCACAGAGTTGAATGTGTAAACTTTATAAAGTTTCTCCTCAGGGATGAGGCTCCGAACAGGCTCATAATCCTGCTTCAAATCCAGGACAAAGCCCAAGAGACCGCATTCTGTCTTATTGCCCACCTGCCGAGGCAGGCCGCCCTCCTTTTCTGGTGGCTGAAAGAAGAAAAAATTAGATATTAGTTTCTATAACTTCGCTGTACACAACATTTCTGCCCAATTAATAACAAAGTTACAATGGACAATTTAAAATCTGAATTTAAATATGCAGTCACGTCCCTTCCCATTTTTAAAAACTACCCAAGTACATTCAGTCTCACATGTCTTCTAAGTCAGCCATGGACAGCTGAAGAGTTTCTGATAGCATATCATTAAAAATGTAATTACTTACTTTAGGACCAACGTAATTGATTTTTATTTACTGCAAACAGAATATTTGCTTTTCTCATTTGAAGAGAATTGTTTTTGTTGGTTTTAATGGTGAATTAGAAAGATAGCCTTTTGTTCTAGCAGCCAGTTCTTAATAAAAAAGTAAATCTACATCTAATCATAATAGTAAATCTCCATGAAAATGGCATTTTCAAGAACCTGCTGAACAATAATTCTACTTCTAGAAGCACCTGTTTCTAGAATACATCAGTCAGCTGCTTCAGACAGCAAATGCTTCATATGTTAAAAAAAAAAAGGAGTATGTTAATCATTCTGTAACTCCTCATGTTTCTCAGTATTTACAAGCACGAGGAAGGCTGCACTGTCCTATTAAACAAACATATTTCACATAGAACTTTCATAGGGGGGGGTAAATATCTCCAAATAAAAAGTTCCTGTGTTACGAAGATTCCAGATAGACTTAAGGGACTCATGTGAGCTCTAGACTGCTGATAACTTAAATTTTTCTCTACTGAACAGAATTAGAAAAGTGTTTACTTAAGCTATGAGACCCAAAAGAAGAAAAAGTTCTTTCAAAATTTTAATTCGCAAAGTATCACACCATTTAAAGCATTTGCATTTGATAAGCCTAAGCCATCAGTTCCTGTGTGACTTAAACATTTCCCTCACGTTCTGCAGAATCAGAGATGAGTGACTATATTCAGAATGACATCCCTGTTGTCAGCGTAGACTTTTAAATCCAGTCTACTTGTGAAATATCTGTGGGATGAAGAATAACTCAGGGAATGATAAACTCAAATTGCAAATCCGTAAACCTGCAGAGATTTAAATTCTTGCAACAAGTTCTGTCACAAAGAGCAGAAAGGGGAACTTTAGGGAATTATTAGTAAATATCCCAGAGAAACACTTTTGCAGCTATTTTGAAAATGAATGACTGATAGATAATAACAGACCAATATGGGGGGACAAAAAAACTTGACCAGATTTACCTAAGAACTACATTTCTATCGCCAGACAAGGTGCATATACCTGGTGACAAATTAATATGATTTCCTTAACAGAGAGAGATGTTTCTAAGGTGAACGGTGCAGAATAAAAAAAATCAGTTCCAGAAAAATTTATCCTTTCAGAAACAAATTGTAACACTGCTAGATTTGATATGAACCATGACCTCACATGGGTCAGATTTGTATTACTATGACATTTTAGCATTACACCCCATAGTCAAAGTAAAACACACCTAAAAATATGCTAATATGGTACATTAGTTTTATTACATACTGTAAAAGCATGCCATCCTACAATCCCGTAACAGTGTGATATAACTTCCCTTTGGATTCTCAAATTCACTTAAGAATTCCTGCCTTAAGACCCAGTGACATACAGTTACATGTATTTCAAAGGATTGTTGAATTCAGCAGACAGAAAAATTTCAGGTAGGAATCAACAAATTACTCTTCAAAATGCCGGTTCACTTGAATAAGTAAGGTTAATTTTCACAACATTGCAGGCACACAGTTCTCAAAACGTGCTAAGAACTTCAGGTTATTCAAAACAGTGGATTTAGTCAACTTCACTGCATGAGTAGCAGTGTGAGGGAGGGCTGATTTCTCTCTATACATTCTATCAAACTCATTCAATGTTGATTTTCTCTGCCACTAAAGACAGTGAATCTCAACACTGACATAAACATGGACATAGCAAGCAAGGAAATCCACACTGGAAACCATTTAAATACATACAGATTTCTTTCCAACACAAACACAGAATCCTAGAAAATAGTTTATTTATACATACGATTTCATCATAAGTAGCTGTGAATGGATACTGAGAAAATAAAAGTCTACCTACATTTCACAGTATGCAAACTACAGTCCTTGCAAAATTTGGTTTTGTTTGTTCATAGAGTGGATCACACTTCCCTCAACTCACAGTGGTCTAAAAATAGACTACTTTTAGTGATCATCTTGTGAATGCTAATACGTAAGCATAGGGAAAAAATACCAGTGAAAAGAAAATGAACAGACATTTCAGAAAGGTTTCAAAATCTGCTAACAAGTGGCCACCTCCCTCTAGAGCAGCTGCTGTCTCTGTACTCTTTGTACATTACATTAAAATAAAACATATGGTGATGAGAGCTGGCAAGTAGCACTTCCTTCCCTGTACTGTTTCAGCTGAAAATCTATATGCCAAAACTAGTTTCCTTGAAGACCGTTCTTGACAATCCTTTGCAGAAGCTGCTAGCTGTTAAAATTTCGTACTGTGGTGAATCTAAATGTATTGTTTGCTGAAACCTGCGGGTTATGGCACCTGGAACACAATTTAAAAGACTGCACAAAGTAGTTACTTTTGAATAATTAACTAGGAATCACTTCATTAACTCAGAGAACGAAAATGCTTTCACACCGTATGAGAAAAAGCCTCTGAAATGTGATGTGAAGAATAAAAACTTTTAAATGCATTGGTTTTCCTGAGCTCAGTTCTACTGGGAAGACATTGATCCGATGCTCAATAAATAGTTCCCACTAACCACTGTATAATTTCAAATGCTTCTCCCAAGTCTTTACATTATTTACACAATAGTATTTCAATTTTAAGTACGTACTTTCATGTAAAACAAACTGCAGGCAGATGTTAAAAAGTTGTTACAACAATCAAATCAAAACAGGTCTCCAGGTCAAAGTATACCAAAACCAACAGTTAGCATTGATTTACTACCAAATTTGGATTTAAAAAGAAATTCAGAATTATTTCAATAGAAAAACACCAGTTAAAATGGGTGAATGGAAAAAAGAAAGATAAAATGGAGAGCATATCTTATAAAATTTTTCCATCTTTTAAAAATATATTAAGAAATTAAAAGGCTTTGTTTTTTACTGTAACACTTAGTAAACTTCATTTTCTCATTTGCCATTTTTTATGTAAGAAGAGAGAAACTGGCAAGTAGATCCACCTAGTCTTTCAAAATCAAAGTATTAGGGTTTCATATATTATATGAAGCCTTCACTTGTTTCAGTCTATGTTTTTCTGTTCTAGAATAACGATTATCAGAAATTTACCAGAAACTTCTATGAAAATAATAAACTAACTTTGTTATATTATGTCTTTATTGCATTGAATAGACATGTAATGTCCATTCACAACAGACAGAGGAAAATACATTTTTCAAATTAAATTGTGAAAAAATTCCATTCTGTACTTGAACCAAAGAATCACAGGATAGCTGAGGTTTCAAGGGCATTCTAGAGGTCAACTTGTCCAACCTCCCTTCACCAGCAGGGCCACCTAGAGCTACTTGTTCATCACCACGTCCAGATGCCTTTAAATCTCCGGTGAGGGAGAATCCACAACCCCCTTCAGTAACCTGTTTCAGTGGCTCAGCCACCCTCACCATTAAAAAGATTTTCTGTTGTTCAGAGAAAACATTCTGAGTTCCAGTTTGTGCCCATTGTCTCTTGTCCTGGACTAGGCATCACTGACAAGAGCCTGGCTCCATCTTCATTGCATCCTCCCTTCAGAGATGGACAGACATTGAGTAAGATTCATGTGAGTCTCCAGGCTCAGCTGAGAGGTCCCAGCTCTCTGTCTCCTCATAGGAGAGAAGCTCCTGTCCCTTCAGCATCTTTGGGACCCTTCACTAGACTCTCTTCAGTGGCAAAAACATCTCTTGTACTGTGAAGCCCAACACTGGACAGAGCTCTCCAGTTGTTTCAGTGCTGAGCAGAGGGGAAAAAATCACCTCCTTCAGGCTGCTGGCAACACTTTCCCTAGAGTAGCTCAGGATACCATTAGTTTTCTATGCTGCAAGACTTCACACCTTCTGGGCAGACTACGTCTTCCATGTTAATTATCCACATGACTAGGACAATCTTATTTAACCAAGTGCAGACATTTTATTCTTGAAAAACCCTTATATATAGAAAAACAAACATACAGCATCCTGAAGATAAAATTCACTACACATGGCTGTTTTCAGCTCTATTCTATCAAAAAGCTATGAGTTTACGTAGAACAAAATAAAAAATACACTGAAAATAAAAAATAGCTCTTTGTATCTTGTACAGATTCTGATCCTCAGTCCTCTTGAGGACAATTCTAGAATTAAGATAATTAAGTGATGAGGAAGATCACAGTCTGTCCTCAGACTGTTTGGAATTTTAAGTGGCTTTTCACATAAACAAACATTAAGTTGTCTCTTTGTCACACAGAGCACTGAAAATAACACGTTATATTATAGAGAATGCTTTCTGATAACATATTTGCCATTTGTAATCACCACTATAAGGTACAATCCTGTTGAAATTCATTTAAAATAAAAAATCAGTTTGAATTGAGGTCAGCATAAAGGGATTGAGAGAGAACTTCTAACTTCTTTGAGCTGCTTGCATAACTGTTCTGGCATCAGAAGCAACAGACTGAGTTAACCTTATGTACGTTCTGATCTCACTCACTGGCTTTAAAGCCCAACATTTAAAACTTAAAAGCTTTTATTTTTTTGAATGGTTTAAATTAGAGTAACATAAGTGTTCCCATTCATCTGTGGTGCCTGTTCATCAGAAAATGAAATTTCTACTTTATACCTTCAACAGGATTTTAAATGTTCATATGTTAAACCAACACAGATCTCTTCCTTTAATTTTCATATTCAAGCAGAGCATTTCAATTGTATCCAATTTCATCCACAACCCCTAAGATCCTGATTTTGATCGGCTTGCTCCAAAATACATCATCTTTTGTGGTTCCATTACATAGTCGTCATTTCAAGACTTCTAATGGTACATACATTTTGGACTCAGTTTAGGCAGCAAAAAATGTATGTGCACCTCTTAATCCATACTGTGTATGTTCTGGAAGCAAAGACTGACATTCCAGACAAACTAAACCAAAAACACTTGAAATATGTTTCAGCAGTCTCAAGGGAGATCAAATCTGACGACGAAAATTAGAAATGTAAACAATATTGTTTAATAGCAGTTGTAAGTTGTTACTTAATACTGGAGGGCAGCAGAGCTGCCTTTTCACTGAACCACTTACTGTATGTCTCCTTAATTACTAACTGCTAAATGCAGCCAGCAGTATCATATCACTTAGCTCTCTGTTCTACAGTGAAGTTGTGTACTGATACTGCATATCAAGGCTAAATCAGGACTCTAAACCTGCTGCCTGTTCAAATTATTAAAGCCATGAGATTACCTCTGTACCTCTCATAGCTATTGACCAGGACAAACTGCTGAGCTCAGCTGTGCTGAGTAGGAGAGAAGCAGTTTAAAAGACTCCCCTATGTGACTCATCAGACGTGAGCTGGACCCTTCAGCTGACAAGAAGCAGGCTCCTCAGATGAGTGACAGCAGTGCCATTTGGCAGTGCCCCCCAGCACAGGACCCTTTCTTCTTATTTAATCGCCATTTAACTAACAGATCTGTTCAGACTTTCTAGCAAATTAATTGTAGGATTTTTTGACTCAGTACTGTATGGGGAGTAAGAAAGCATTTATCTGTACAATAGCTTCCTGCATCAGATTAGCATCGGAAGTATTTAACATTTCTTCCTGTTCTCTGAGGACAGACCTTGAAATGCTAAACAATTTATTTAATTAATGCAACACTGTGATTTTGTTTAATTCTCATTTCTAGCACTTGAGATGGATACAGATTATGCAAACAAAACACGATATAAAATCTGCATATTTTAACATCTCTTGTTGCCTCAAATAATGGCAATGCAGTCATTGTATTAAAAAGAGGCCAGCAGTAATTACGTAATGCAGCAAGCAGCATGACATTTCCTATCAGCACAGCAAAGTTAGGAGAGCAGCAGTGATGTGGCTCAGTGAATACGGATTCATGCTTGTTTCAGCTCACGTAGCAGGAATGAGCAAAAAATGATACTATCCATAAATTCCCCCAAGAGTGGTTATGAAAGACGAAATCATGCATGAAGAACAAACTGAAAGGCTGGTGTGACAGCCTCTGTACTCCCTCTCTGGTTGACTGTTACCCATTTTAACATACAGAGAGAGCTAATAGTTTGCCCTTAACTTTAATAACAAATAATTGAAGTATCCCTATAGTTTGAAAGACAAATTTACTTCTAATTCATTTGAATACAGAAGCATACAGACAAAAAATACTACAGCAAGCCTGAAAGTTGTTTCTTCTTCACATGAGTTAAAGGTTGATGTATCAATCCTTTTTTCACAGAAATACAAAATATTTGAGACAGAAAGGTATTAGAATCTGTTTTGAGGGATCATTCAGTCCAGTGCCATTTCCAAAACTGGCTCAACAACAGCAGGTTGCTCAGCACTGTGTCCAGTCAGGATTTGAATGTCTCTAAAAACTCTTCTGGCTTCCTATTCTAAGGTCTGATCCTGACTGTGGAGTACGTTTTTTATGTTTAAATGAAATTTTCTATTTCTGTGTTCTCTCATTACCTATTCTTAATTCTTTCACTGGGCACCAATGAGAAGAACCTGGATGCATCTTCTGTACAGCTTCCCATCGCAGACACATTTGTACACCTGAACTCTTAATAACCATGAATAACATTACTGAATAATAATACACTTATGATTAGGATATTCTAGCCTCAGTGTGGACAGATCAAAATGAATCTTAAGACCCTTTTTTCTCCATATTTGCCTCAGAACAGTCTTACTATATTATGTCATCGGATCTTATTTGTCTGTATGTGAAGACTTCCTACTGTTATTGATCAAAATCATTCATATTTTCCATAATAATCTAATTGAATTAAAATTTAACTCTCAAATTCTGAAGATAATGCATTCAATTTCCAAATCTGAGACACTAGAACCTTCACTCTTGTTCTTTTGTGCGGTCGCATTCACAGGGAAGTGGCAATTGTTAGATGTATGCCAGTGCTATTCCTGCTTTGTTTAAGCACAAGAACTGTTGACAAGTAACCTATATAATCAAAATAATTAAAATAATTAAACACAACAATTGTTATTAGCTAACTTTAATTAACAACCAATTTACTTCAAATATAGTCTAAGGTTTCAGTTAATGCTAGCTAGTAAGAAAGATGCAAGAGTGTGCTTCTTCCCTGTTAAGAACATCTTTGGAGCACGCAGCTGAGTGAGGAATGTGCCATTTCTAAGCTAAAACTCAGCATAATTAAGAACAGATTAACAGATTTCATAACTGTCCAATAATCTGTCCCACAGTTTTGGAAAAGTTAGCTATACTTTCATGAATGACAAACAAGTTGAACATTTTTCTTCAAATGCAAAAGAGAAATTGCACTTAATTGAAGAACTGTAACTGGTACCTTCATAATGACAACAAAGCACCTGCTACCTTGTTTTAGGTCTGTTAAACTGAGGCTTTACAGTGTGCTGATATCAGACAGGTTTCATGAATCGCATGAACAGTTGCAGACACGGAAAACAGAAACAGGAGACAGTCCACATAATGGTGAGTTTATCAGACAGTGAGAATCCAATTTCAGGGAAGCTTCTGCAATTTAAAAATGTTATTAGCAAATTAGAAAAATTAATGGGGAATTGTGTTTTTGCCAGTATTAATAGCATTGATGCATGTGTCTTAAGGCAAGAATCTCATTTTTTAGCTTTGAGGAAGGAGAGAGACATTTTCTTCAGTTTATCAATGATCTCACTAGCAATCATCCATTTGGAAAACATCCTTTGAGTGATGTTCATACAGGCTGTAGTAATCTATCGATGGTTCTTTCCCTAGAACTACAGTGCTTTCTCTACAGGGTTGCCTATGAAAACCTTAGTGCTCCTGAAATTGACATAATCAAAATGTTACTTTTCTTCCCTTTTAATTAAGTTATAAGGAATTAATGAAATTATTAATCTCACTTAGTGGTCTGAAATGCATCACACCATCTATTCCATGTTGTCTATATATATACTCTTTTTAATTGGCATAACCTTCTCCATGCCTTTTACTAATTCAAAATGAAAAGAAGGAAAACTTGTTATGTGTTCTAGACGTTAAACCACTGTTCTAAGCTAATGCATTATCTGAAAAACCCTCATTAGAGAGCTGTGATAAGGATCATACTGTATAAAATTTTCATATCACATCAAACAATAGCAAATGCACGCCCTTTACATTTAAACATCAAAAGCTTTAATTTGAAATATAACTAGCACTGTTTACAGGTAGCTGGTTTGTGTCTGCGGTATCAAAACGTACAAAACTTGCCAATACTTTGAATTTTCTACTTCTGCCTTTTAAATATAGCTCAGATAGGAAAACTGAACTTTCAGCAAGACCAAACCAAGTCTTGCTGCTCACTTTCTGGTTGCAGCATAAACAAATTGAATAGTTTAAGGAACTGAATGTACAAATTGTAAAGCAAATCTACCCACATAAAAAATAAAGCTTTTTTTTTCACTTGACTTAAGCTACTGATTATAGCCTATCATAATTACAGAAGATGTCTATCAATAGTATTCATTTCCAGAGTAAGGAGAAGGATTCTTCAACCATCCATTTCTAAATAAATCCGAAAAGACTAGCAACAGCTATTTTGTTTATCAAACAAAATGTACTCATCCTCTTTAAATCCAGCACGTATCAGCTGAACTTATTTTTAAATTGGCTTTGGTTAGTTAGGGTTGTTGTTATTTTTTTTGTTAAGCAAATGCAGGAATTCAAGTGTATATAATGCATTATAGTAATGCTTATCTAATATTTTCTCACAGGGACTTTTTTTGCATGATTGGTGGGGTAACGTTTGATATACATTATAAATTCCGTCCTCTGGCCAGTTCATCTCCAGGATACCATGAATGATGCCTTTGCTGGGCAGAACAACAGACTGAGAGACTGCAGCCAATTTTCATCTGATTGTTCATTCAAAAGGAAATAGTAAAAGAATGATGGAGAGCTTGAACATCTTGTCCTTTCTTAAAAGAAGATTCTCTAAGGACAACTTGTCTCTCACCTTTTAGAAATACAGCTAGCAAATCAGCACTGAACATTGTCAATCCTTCTTTGGAGTGAAGGGAAGTGTGAAGTAACTTAATTATCTGCTCACTTGAATAAAAAGTAGAAACCACAGAAAAATAACACTGATATGAGAAATACGCAGTGGAGCTTTTTAACACACTCAAGACTTTCATCCAGAATTGATGAACAGTGAGCTGTATCTACTGCCCAGCACTCATTCATGATTTCAGATAGATTTAAGTGTCACAGTACCTTCCTAAAGAATAGCCAGAAGCCAGCCATACTCTCTGCCTTTACACACGAGACAGGTAAGTAATAGTACTTCTAAAAAAAAAAACCTCTGGAATTTAAAAAATTACCTTCTAAAAGCTTAATTTTCTGCGCCAAGTGTCTGCCAAAACAAATCTGTCTTTAGTGATTTCAAAAATTTCTTTAGTGATGCTAAAGAACAGCATAGTTCTGAACACATTGAAATACTCATGGCATCTTTTCAAAACCTGTGGAGTTTCATCTGATGGTCTCTGACTGCATAAAGGACTTTATGTAACATTCTAGTAATAAAAAGACAACCTTCCACAAACTGCATAGTATATAATATATAATTATGTAACTTCTATGAAACATTATATGGTGATTCATCTTATATTGTTTTTAATAAGCCTTTCTTTTTTTTGCATCACTGTTTGCTTATAAAACCTGTCATTTTTATAAAGCTGGTATTAAATTATCACGTGAAATTATTGCATTTCTGTTCCTGATGATAAGGGAAATCTATGTTAAAACAGATTAGAGAATGCGAAAGCAATCTACTTCACAGAATAGATGCCTGAAGTAAGTGGTTTACGTCCACTCACAGAAAAACAAAAGCTCCCATCAAGAAAATCTGCTTTGTGATAACATCCCCTACAAAGTGCTAACACTGAATTAGAGCCAGTGTTAATAATGAGCTCCAAAGTGTGATGACTATCACAGCAGGGTACCACAGGCATGAACAGAAATACGTGTTAGAATCATTCACTGTGCAACCCATTTTTAATGAAATAATAATCTTTTAAAAAGGATCCTAAAAATGATCAGACAACTACAAGTAGTATTTATATATCTAGATGAAAACATTTTGTAATATCATGCAGGAAAGGGGACTCTAAAGCTTGCTTTCATCTACAGGTATGTTTGGAAATAACTGGCATTTATCCTTACAAGTGAATCATCCTGCACCAGTGCAGGAACGGAGGAAAAGAAGAACATAAAGGTAACATAAATAACTTAAAAGAAAATCCTATGCAAGTGGATAGAAAAACTTGCATCATGACAAGTTAAAAAAAAAACTAAGTTATTCATTCTCATACAGTTAAGCAGGAAAACCAGAAAAGAAAAAGAAAAGCTATCATTCTAGTAACAAAAAGCTTTTAAGTGACTGTCACTCTTATTTATCTTGCAGTGATTAATTATTCTGATGGGAAAAATCTGAATCTGCAATTACCAAATTGCGAAGGCAAACAAGGCCAGTAGGAATACGGTTTTATATATCACTGTTCTCTCTAGTATGAAGAAAGAAAATAAATCTAATTCAACTGTATTATCAACTTTCAGCTAGTATGTAAGGCTATACTGTACAATGTGGGACTGTTCATCCATCCTCGTTACCCATATGCATGTGTGACTAAGGCACAGCAGTCAGCTTTTATAAACAAGAAGATAAGGAACTAAGGAAGTTTTGTCTGCACTCACAGGCTGTCTACTGCCAGGTTCCTTCGCAACTATAGTTCACTGCATAAGAAGCACTTAGGAGAAATAGCTAGCTCTATCTGAGTGTATCGCACACTCTCTGCATGCAGCATTTCAGCCATACTGTGAGAACCCGCCTTGCCTCTGCCAACCCAGCCAGAAATGAAAAAATCCATCCTTCCGTAGCACGCAGCAGTGTCAACAGCAGATTTACAGAATGGCCCTGCTCTGATCTCTGCTCCCTAATCCCGCTTTGCTTAGGTAAATCCACCCCACAGACGACTGTGAAGGAGCTTTCTGTGCAGCTGATGCCATTCAAACCCCCCACATACAACTCTCAGAAGAGGAGGCTTTATTAAAAGATGCTCTCAGCTTGCAGGACAACGCACGTACATCCTGACCACGGGAAGGGAGTGATGGGCATCACATGTCCTGTGCTGTACACTCCCCTGGCCTGTCCTAAACACACTCATCTCAGTTATTAACTCAGTAGCTCATTTAGTAAGAAGAGTTGTATTTGTACCTCATATTATATAAAACTTCAACGGCAAGCCATGTGTGAAGATCATTACTTTCTGTTAATTACCATTCCTACAGCAGAGACAGTTAACTGCATGATCTGTTATCTCCAATAATTATTATTTACACAGCAAATGATATGCATGCTGTGCATTATTTTCTCCTGTCTAGATTATTCTGGTAAAATGTTTATCAAAAAAAGACTTTCAAAGAAAATATCAAGGAATTTTTTTGTTTGTTTATGTACAGAAAGATACTTTGCCTGCAAAGTCTCATTGCCTCATCTATAACACATACCTACATTATGTATTTGTCTTACACTGCAAACAAAATATAGAAATTGAATTCACTGACAAAGGTAAAATATATGCCTCTGGAATTAAAACTCATAAAAATACACAGATCTGTAGAAATCAATTCAATCTGATTTTCATCAAATTACACGAATTTTTAGAAATAAATTTACAGTGCACTGCACTTTGAAAATGCAACTAAGATGGAAAGGGACAAATTGGGTAGTGCTGGAAAAACGTTTTCATCATCTAAGCAATTGGTTTGTTGTACAAAAAGACAACAAGATCAAGGCTGGAACTCTAGAAAAGTGAATGAATTTCATGCTTCACTTAGAGATAGGGAGCTTTAAATTGAGCAAGGAACCATCACTCACCAGGAAAATTCTAAGCTCCTGTAAGACTTCGTGTTTTCTTTCCTCGTTTACCCAGTCCCAATCACCACTGCCTGGCATTTGTACAACATTGTAAGAGACAGTTGCTGGCACTGCCATCTGAGAAGTAACTTTGTGTAAGTAATACTGTTTATTTTCCAAGTCATTAGTCAGATTGGCATTAACCTTTTAATTTTAAATGGATCAAATGCAGCATTTATCTAGAGACTGAGAAATGCTCAAGAGAATATTTTAATGCCATCACCCGCGCACTTAAAAAACAAGAGGATAAACAGTTTTCACAAATTTCTGCTACCAAGACAACACGCTGAAAGCAGCCAGTGACAGATTTACATTCCCAGTGTACTCCACAGTGCAGAAAGAAGGTTCAGGCCCTTTGCTCCACGTTGCCTGCTGCAGTGCCAGTTGACCAGGAGGCAGTCCCCAGTGCCGTCACGTGCGCTATGTTACTTACAATCATCCCAGGTGTTTCTTACTGTTTGCTAATTTCTAGGATTATTATGTAAGGATAAAACCCTCCATAGATCCATATTCACACAAAATGGCTGCCAAATAGCACTCCTCTTCTTCTGCCTGACTCAGTCTTAAAGATACTGAAATCTTGACTCTATCCAAAGGTGGAATGTATTTTTGAGCACTGCTGAAGGAAAGAAAGCCGAGGAAAGAAAACCATTATAAAGGATGATCTCTGCTCAGACTTTGACCAGGATTAACTGAAATGCCTCCATTCCAAAAATACTGATACAAACCTCTCCACAGACAAAACTTACAATCTCCTGTGAAGAAACTGCAATGCAGCAAGGTAGGGAATGCCTGTCAGCACAAAGGGGAGCACACTGACTGCTCAGCACACAATATAGGCAAACTCTCCTGCTGCTGTGGTCTAACCAGGGTCTAACCATCTTTTTTCCTTATGTTCTAGGTTTACCCTTTCCCCTCTCAGTGTATCCTTGTTGTGACATTCGGCTTTCTTCACATCCCTTCCTCCACTGCCACTTCCCCAAACCTGATCTGCTTTCAAATATGTAAGTCAACTCTGCCTGACAACAGATGAATGAATTCTCATTCTCACAGACTTATTCAAGTCAACAGCTGGAGCTGCCAGTTATATTTGCTGCTTACTATTAATGGCAGGAACCACAGAAGGAATAATATAGAATTTAGGACACACTATTCACTCAATTTAATTTTTTTTTTTTTAATCATTTCTGTTCCCATTCTTTCCTTAGTTTTGTAAGTGTGTTTGTTGGGCAGGTATCTATTTTAACTTGGAACACTGTGCGTAATAACGGGAGAACTTACATATAAAAAAAGATCTAGCATGAACATTCATATCAAATAAAAAGAAATGGTAATTTTATCTGTATTTTTTAATGCAAGAACCAAGTGCTTATGAAGAGTTTCAAAGAAGACCGTAAGTAAAAATGTTCTTCCAATTTTAACTACCATATTAACTGAAACTGTAGTTCAAAGAATAAAAGCTATTTTCCCATGGTTTTCCTCTGAATAAAGAAGAGAATTCTAGTGACATCCACTTGCAGTTTCATTGAGTCTAGTTGCCCTTGGCAAAGAGCTGCAGTAAAATATGGAATCTTTTGCTGTTGCCTCAGGAAATAGAAATTCTGATATTTTCTGTTTATAGGTATGGCATAATCTGATTTTTGGCTTTTGAGCCTGGTGTAAGAAATGAAACAATCTCTCTCTAATTTTTAGAGACTCTATTCTGTTTTGAATACAGGACTTCTCTGTACATGAGAAATGTGGACCTTTAAAGTTGCCCCCAGAGGAGGGTCACAAAAATGATTCGAGGGATGCAACGCCTGTCCTATAAGGGCAGGCTGAGAGCTGGGGCTGTGCAGCCAGGAGATGAGAAGGCTGCAGGGAGTCCTGAGTGTCTAAAGGGTCTGTAAGAAGGAAGGGGACAGACTCTTTAGCAGGGGAAATGGTTTCAAATTGAAACAGGGGAGGTTTAGATTGAATATAAGGGAGAAGTTTTTTTAGAATAAGGGTAGTGAGGCACTGGCACGGGTTGCCCATAGAGGTGATGGATGCCTTCATATTTAAAGTCAGGCTGGATGGAGCTGTGAGCACCTGATGGAGCTGTAGGTGTCCCTGCCTATTGCAGTGGAGTTGGACTAGATGGCCTTTAATGGTCCCTTCCAACTCAAAGATTCTATGGCTCTATGCCAGTTCTCAGCAGGACAACAATACATTAATGATCAATGATCCTGTATAAATACACACATACAGGTACCTACAGATATAAAATATGAGGTCTGTGCTATGTAAGACAAGAATTAGGGAGCTGCAAGCATCTACTGTTGAAAAGATAGGAGATTTCCATCCTCTTTTGTCGCCCTGATAAATTTTTAAATTAATCTAGGGAAAAATCAGGAAAAAATCCACAAACCTATTAATTCTGGTGGGGTTTTTTTGTGTACGCTGTTTGTTTTCTTTTTGTTCATAAAGTAACTTCCAAATTATCCATGTTTTTGAATACAGCTTTCAAGCTTCCAAGAAGACCTTAACTGTATTGGAATTGATGAAATTATTAAAAGTAAAGGAAAATGACAGTGAAATTCTGTTGGCTAAATGGTATATATATTATGTACATAGTACATACATTGTATATACATTATACAAATAGTTCATACATATAAATATATATGACTACTGAGAATTTGTTTCCATCATGTCAAAATAAGATAGACAAGATGAATTGAAGTGTTCAGTTGTTTCAAGCTGGGTCACAGGAGGCTTGCGAACAGGAAATTATAGAACATCAAAAAAGACTTTGTCTCTTGGGAAGATGTTAAAGGGATCAGGAATGCCACTATACCAATGCATGCAGTGTGTGAAATAAGCAGAAGGAACTGGAAATCTTGATGCACTTGGAAAACTATCACCTTACTGCTATCAGGAAAAGCATGGTGGGATGATTCACATAACTGGCATAATTACCATTGAGGGCTTTCTAGAAGGGATAGGCAAGGTAGAAAGAATGAGGGAGTTGCCCTTTATGTTAAAAAGTGGATGTACTGTGAGGAGCTCCCTCAAAAGCAGTCAGGAACACGTTGAAAGCCAGTGTGTTAAGATCAGGAATGGGAGCAGTGAGGGACAGCTGGTGGTCAGGGTCTACTACAGGCCACCAAATCGAGGCAGGTCTCTTGACAAGGCCATGCTTCAGCTGCAACAAGTTTCCATATTAAGTCTTGAAATTTGATGTTTTTAAAACCAATTGTATAAAAGCAAAGTAAATGTTGAACTTCACACACCTCTTTGAAGACTTTCTGATGGGACGCTATCTCCCAGCAACCTAGATAGCTGTCCTACTTTTGGATGCAGATACATTCCTCACAGATGAAAAGAACCCTTCCACTGCCTCTACATCTGTGCTGTCAGTCCCCACTGTAGAAGCTCATTTATTCATGTGAAGCAGCTATTGTGCTAGAACCTTATTCTCCTCTACTTCTACAATTTCAGTACTGTAGAATGCAATTTCTTCTCATGGCTGTCATATTATGGGTTACCTACTTGTTCTGTCAGCCTCCCTCCACCTCTTTTCTCCAAGAAAGTATGAATTGTATTCATTCCAGTATTTCTGCATCAGACAATTAGTTAAAAGAACTATTTATCCTTAACAATGAAATCCTCTGCCAAAGTCTCTTGAACTGCTTTCAGTATGACATTAGGGATTTAGTTCACTTATTTTCATAAGACCTTTCATTATATATGCATGAAAAAGTAATTACAAAAGGCAATAAGGTGAATTAACACCTTCCTTTTTCTCCTGGTAAATACAAGTGGCTGAATCTGCGTTGCAGTCCCATCCTGTGGCTATGCTGCACACCACCCTGCATCCTCAGCATCATTCTCCCATTGACAGATCCCCTTCTCTGGGAAGTTTGTGGGAAACTCCTGTTTGCTCCTTGCTGGGAGTATGTCCGGTTTTCAAACCTACAGCCTTGTGAGTACAGACCTGTAAGAGTGTACTGTGAAGAGTCTCGTCTGGGGCTGCAGTCAGAATGTAGTGGCAGTTCAGGTGCTGGCAACCTTGGCAAACCACTATTTTTTTAGAGACGTGTCAGTGTCATAAGCGTGTGGTTTTGTGCTTTACAATAAACAGGAAATACATTGCTTTCTTTGTTCTGACAGCAATTGTTATTTTCTTAATTCACCACCTTTGTTTTATCCAATAAAGCCATTGTTGTCCAAAAAGCTGTACAAGGGCACATTGATTAGCTAGTATTTATCCACAGGTAAGCGTTTACTTCATTTTGTAAGCTGTGGAAGGCAGTGAATGTTCTGCACTTTTCTGTGACATCTTTTTCCTTCAACAGCGTCAGTAAAAGGATGTCAATATACTATGCTGCACACCATACAAATGCAGTAAATGATGCTCCAGATCCTCAGAACTGAAAACAGCCCTCACAGTGCAGATATTCACCTAATACAAGCATAAGTAGCTCTCTTTTTTTGCTCCTCAGGCAGCTATCAAGTACCCACTGAAATGCCTGTGCTAAATCATGACAATGACTGGTTCAGGCAAGTCCATTCATACTGAAAATCCCACGACTAAATGTGAGACGTGACCATTTTTTCGTAAGAACACATTATACTTGTCCAGCAAGCATGTAATCTTTGCCCTCTGACAGATTTGAGGAAATTAGAAGAAAAATAAATCATAAAGAATAAAGAAAATAATGCTCTGAAAGTAAAGCTTCCTATTTATTTCCACGGAAACTTTAAAATCTACAAAGAACACAGTAACAGTCTGATAGTGCTAATTCTCAACTACAAAATGTGGTTTTCAACATAGTCATCACCACGAGCTCTGCATTTGTGCCAAAGATGAACAAGAAAAAGCCTGCGTGCCACACTCACCAAAATCTGCAGCAGCAGAGATGACCCACTGTTGCCACTGCCGTTGCTGAAATGCACCACCTGCTGCCTCACTGAGCTCACATCCACTGTTTGGTCTCCATAAATGTTCAGCCAAATGTCAGTGAATACCAATGAGTGCTATTTTTTTCTGAACGGAAGAATTCATTGACACTTTTTTGCTTCGTATGTACTTCCATGTCAGAAGCCATTTTGTCAGAGTGCCCTTTGCTGCCATTTCTCTTATGGCAACAAACTGTAATGGAATACTGCTTTACTCCCAACATTTGCCCCTGTCATCATGAACCAACATAATAAAATTGGAGGCATTACTTTTGGAGCAGCTCTCATACTTTTCTAGAACTGTATTTATGCATGTAAAAGCTTAAATCACTACTTTTGCCATAAGGAGTCTGTATTTCAGTATTGCTCCCTGATATTCAAGGTCACTGTGCTTTCAAACCAAGTGAAATTGAGTGATTTCCAAAATGGAAATTTTGTTTTCAGACTAAGAGGTGCTTCACAGCCTTTGTCACAGCTTACCTCCAAAAAATTAAGTCCAATTTATATTTTTGGTAGTTAAAGCTACATAAAACCGTAACACTGGGGAAAAACAGGCTTTCTGGAAAACATCTTCACATAAACAGCATAAGAGCAGCACTGAAGATGCTCAAAGACTAACAGAATGCAAAAACAGCTCAGAGAATACTTTAATCCTTGAGAAGCACTGAAAAGAATTATATATAACTTTGCAGTTGTTTGCTTAGAATAACTTCTTTTTAATTTCTCAGGGAACCTCAAATCTTTTCTTCCAAGCAGCGGTATTATTTTCTTTTTATATTTTTATCAATGGTTCAGTTGCCTCTTAATCAAAAGATAATGGAAGATGAAACATTGCTCACTCAGCAGATAACATAGGTCCTATATGTGATCACTCTGAACAGAAGTTCACACAATGAGCATGTACAGTGTACACATAACTGGATCACTAATAATGTATGTAAAATATGTCATCATATCTAAAATTCAGTTGTTACGACATTTTCTCATACACCCTTTGGGTCTGAGCTGATATTCACCATTCTATAACTACATTCTCAGAATGAGTGCAAAAGCATGTGTTCAGTATTAACAGTTAGAAAAACAACTGCACCTTTTATCCGACTCCCCTCTGTATTTTTTTCTGTATTTATTTATAAACTGTAGTGAGTAAGGGCTTTGAAACAGTATTTTCTATCATAAACTTTAGCTTAAGCTTGCTGTAACAACCACCTCCTCTGATACTGGAGTATTCTCCTGGGGTCCATGCTTCAAGGTTTGACCTTATAATGCTGTTAAAAAATGACCACTAATTTTATACAGTTATGTTCCAGTATTCCAGAGCATCCTGTGATTTCCAGAGAATAAATGGCTGCATCTATTAATTTTGAATAGAATTGATCCGTGCAAAGGCATAAAATAACTGCAGTAGTGGAACGCTGACTCCTAACAAGCACACAACAGTCTTTTCAGTGAGAAGGAATGAGTCTAGCAAACAGGAAAGAAAATGTAAAACAACAACAGCAATGGTGAGATCACAACAACTACTATTAACCAGGAATTTTTCTGTTAAATGAAACAGCTGCCATAAGACAAAAGTTATTAAACATATATGTTATACATGCGAGCCTTTGGAAAGTGGTGTAATATCTTCCCACATCTCATCCAGAAAGCTAAAAATTCAGATGAGAGTCTGAACTAGCAGGAAGGTGAACACAGACACCTCATTTCTGTGTTTGGTTTCAAGCATTCAAAACAAACAGCAAAATGCTGAAAAACTGAGTCACAGCTGACATTAAGTCTTGCTCTGCCAGCTGCACCTACCTGAACTAGCAGTCTGCTGTTCTGTGCCACCTCATCTCAGAAATGAACAAGTTCTGCCAGTGCTGGTAACGTTCTCTCAAATCCCTACCACAGCTGAACTCCACAGTGACAGCTAGAACTGATACTGGCAATTAGCAGTTATACAAACACCAATGTCCATATTGACCTATTGCCCTTCGTTCCTATTTGTCTCTATTTCCATTTTTTAATTCCAGTGTGTGTCCTGAGGCAGAGTTTGGTTCCATTTCAATTCCTGCAGGAGGAAGCACCTAGACTTGCAGGGGCTATAACCATATTAACATAACTAAGATATATGTTCCTGTTTCCAAAAATGAAACGTTACACTGATCTATGAAAGCATGCTCATTAACAGCAAAACATTCCTGCTAATTTTCAATTTGTGTAAATTAGATTTCCAAAAGCCACTGCCATAAAATATCTATGTAGCTTTTACACTGAACCACCTAAGAAAGGAAGGCAGGCCCGTTTTCATTTTGGCTAACCTGTTTGGTGTGGATCTGGACAGATCATAAGAAAAAGACAGAATGAGATCCAGAATTCAGGTGAGAACTGATGCTGCTATTTTGGATTCTCACAGCTGAAAATGGTACGTAGCTGAGTGAGCTCTGCACTTCCAGAGTATCTGAACTTCAAGTCAAAAGGAGTAGCTCTGACCTCAGTTGTCTATTACAGCTACTTGTCCTTGTAGAGCAACAGAAGAGCTGTGTTCATTAAGGGCTGATTTCAGTTGCAAGGAGGGAACAAACAGTACCTATTTGAGCTGCTGAAGGCTTCATGTCCTCTCAGTGTAGAAAGTAGCTCAAATCTGCTCTATTTCCAGAGAGCTTTCAGTGAGAACAGAGCAGTGGGTGCCTCACAGTATTCCAACAATTGTTTTTTTGTGATTGTGCTTAAAAAAAACCCACTTTTAAAATATTATGAGGTACATACATGATGCAGCTCAGCTCATTATTGATCTATAAAAAGGACAATGCATAAACTCACAAGCTAAGAAGATATTTGGTCTGATACTAAGTTTGACCTTTCAAAGAAAAAATCTACTGAGATTGCAAAAGTTTTCAGTCTCTTATTAGCCACATACAGAAAAGTCTAATGGCACAAGCCACCAGATTTTTCCATTATGTCCTCCTTCAGTGAGTAAATAGAACATTTGGAGTCATAATTCACTTGAAAATGTAACAACAAGGACTATTCACTGATAAAACCAATCTCACTTGTCTTACTGAAGAATTAATGGAAGATTTCAGACGAAAGTAATTTTACAGATAGGAAGCCTCAGTGAAAACTCATTTTATGAGTAAAGAAACCAGCACACAGGTTGGACCATCCCAATCTGTTGGCAGTAAAACATTGTAAATATAGCATGGTCTTGTATGTACAAGTACAACCCTGTTCACAAAAAAAGAAGCCCACGAAAGTATTTTCACAACTTCTCTCATTTTGAGGAATTCAACAGCATTTAACAATTCATGCAGGATGTTAAGGAATTAATAATGCTTTCACAAGTTATGACTCCTTCTACCATGTTTCATTTTACTACTGGAAAAAAAAAACAACAACAAACTACTCACCAGAATTTTTGTAGTGTAAGCACTGTTGATAGCAATTGCATTAACCAGCAATTCGAGAGTCTTAGCAGGTACAGAATCAGGGTCAGGGATCTCTTTGTAGTGCACATCACCAATATAGGCTTGGACGACTGTCATCCGGTTGGTTGTTAGTGTCCCTGTTTTGTCAGAGCATATGGCTGTAGCATTACCCATAGTTTCACAGGCATCTAAGTGGCGGACCAGGTTGTTATCTTTCATCATTTTCTGAGGGGAAAAAAAAAAGTAACTCCAAGATTTGCTTTGATAAAACATCAGTCAAAAAAACATCTCAAACATCAGTCATACAAAGGAAAAAGTATAAATCTTATTCACTAGAAGCTCAATCAGAATTTTGTGTCCAGTAATTAGTACTGTATTTACTATGTAAATCAATGAAGCCCTGACCATCCCTGGAATAGTTTTGTTTTTTTTTTTATCAAATGAAATAGTTCTATCCTTTTATCATGGATAAATACTTTAAGGAGCAGGCAGAACAGCAAAGATCAGCTGAAGTACTGGAAATACTGAAAACAATAGGATTTTAATAACAGTATAACTACAGCAAACATAAGAAACCAGGCAGTTTTATACACTTCCTTTTGGTTTGCTTTGCTTCTTACAGCTGAAGTCCTAAATCTAGAGATCAATCAGGAATACTTAGTAGCATAAATAAGGTTACCTAGTAATTCAACAACTGTATATGCACAGAATATGATTGAGAAGCTATCCTGTAAACTACTCATATTTCTATATTTTAACCTTGTAATGTTTAGTCAAACTTTTTAGCCTTTATTTAATACCATTTCCAATACCAGTGTCACCCTACAGCACACAGAGTGACTGCACACCTTGCAACCCAATCAAACTAAAATAATCACCAATGACTTAAAAAATCCACCACCATTCCATACTGCATATTTTTCACAAGATGGACAGTCTTCCTGGGGTTATAAGTTGCCCTTACTCAAACTTTTTCAACATTAAAAACCTCTGTGTCCAATCACCTGACCCTAACTTTCAGAGCAATACCTTATGCTCACAGGACACAGTGTCACCAGCTGAAGCCAAGATGTATAACTGTTTGATACTGCACCCATAGTTACACAGGGATGGATGTGCTGCATGCACTGTGTGAAGGCCATCAGGAGAATGGAAAAGTATTTTTAAAGCAGTTAGGCTCCTTACTGGCAAAATCACGTGGCTGAGATCTGCTCTTCTTTTCCCTAGTAAGATCTGACTACCTATAAATCAAGGTATTTCTTCATAACGTTCACGTTATTTACCTGCTAAATGGAAACAAATCACAGAGTTTTCACCTGGGATTGCTAGAATGTTTATGTAAGGCCCATCATTCTTTGATTTTGTGACAGAATCATTTGCATTGGCTAAAAACCACTGTAACTGCATTGAAGAAGAATTCTACTTCCTTCGAAAAAAGAATCCTGAAAACTTCAAATCCTTGTCGAAACTTTTTACTATTGCAAAAGCAAGTCTGAAGACAAACTTATATTACAAGCCTACACTACTGTTAAAAGTAAGCCCTGCTCAATAAATTCCTGGTAACTTTGTTAACTAAGCAGGGATTTCTGTTGTTTGAAAACTGTGAAGTTTAAAAGACTTGAGTTAGCATACAAACGCATTTTTTTGTTTTGTCAGAAGTACTTTCAAAGCAATACTTTAAAGAAATTTCTCATTATCATTTTAATGACATTAATTTACAGGCCAACTTCAATCAAACCTGACAAAAGCTGAAGAATAACACACTAGCAAACTCGACAGAAAGCTATTTTTCTCCTATAATTATTTTGAATGTTTCTTACCTTTACAGAATAAGCCAAAGAAATAGTGACAGCAAGTGGAAGACCCTCAGGGACAGCAACCACAAGTACAGTAACACCAATAATGAAGAATTTAACAAAATACTGAACATAGACAGGAGTGCACTCAGGTAACCACTGTTTCTTTTTCACCACAAAAGTGTCAATGGCAAAATATAGTACCAAAATGATTACAGTGATGGCAGACATCACCAAACCTGTAAATAGAAATATGCAATTACTACAAAGTAAAAATTAAAAATACGTGCAATTAGAACTTTATATTTGAGTTTAATTAGAACTTTATATTTGAGTTTAATGTAAAATTATTTTCACTCTTCATAAGAGTTTACATTGCCACCAGTACAAATAATGAAGAAAAAATTACTATGATACATTTGCAGCAAAAACCATTATTATAGTAAGTTTACAAGACCCATCCATACATTCTAATGAAGAGGGAGGTACTCCATTCCACAGAGCAGCTAGCTGCTGCTACAGTAATTTCTAAGCACTGTCACATTGCTGCCCTTAAAACTTACCAGGCGGTCTAAAGTTGTGCTGTTGTTTAACCTAAGTTTTTCAGGTTTAGTACATCACTATTCTGTACATATTCAAACATCAGTTGCTCATCGTTCTTTTTAAATATGTTTACCTTAAGAGGCTTAAGAAAAGGAGCCTCTTCCTATAATTTGCTGTTATCTAGAATATTTCAGACAGGCGTCCAGTTGAATACAATGAAGTAACATTGCAGAATTGTCCACTGAACAGTTATTTAATTGGTCTTCTTGTAAATTTTATTAATACTAGTGTTCCCAAAGTTTTTCTTACAAAGGAATCTATGCAAATAGTGCATATTTCTGTGAGGAGAGGCTCAAAGGCATACAACACTGACAGCATTCCACAAGAGAGATTAAGAAGTATTTCACTGCAGTCACAGAAGATCCTGGCTGGGCACAAATGTGCTCTCATACAGACTGTGGTAAGACAGCATTTCTCGTGCACAGTTTTGCTCCTGGATTAAAGTGACAAACAAAAACTGGTTTCCTTTGGAACACCTACTTAACCTTGTTGTTACTAATCTTTGACATTCTCTGATGAAGAGGGTAAGCCTGTTTTTCAGAGTAAATTAATTTCTCCCTAATGAGATCATGGAAAAAAAGGATGATACAGTGAATTCCATGTCTTGACTGAAGTGATAGACAGATAAATAAATAAAAAAATAAGTAAAAGGATTTTAAGGTTGACAGGATTTTGATGACTCAGGGAGACCACTACTTAATATCAGAGGATAAAGAAAAATCCACTAAAACATTATATAGGGAAATCTTTATGACAACTCAAGACATTCCCATAGATTGCCTGATGTAGAAGGAAAAATAAGACTAAAGAGATCATAATTAATTTAATTCATATTACTTGCCACATTACTGTTAGAAAGATGTATACAATTACTTGAAAATTAGAAAAGAGATGTAGAAAAAGTACTTACTGTTGAAAAATATGTAATTTAAGAAGTTAATAAACACAAGAAATTATGAGGTTTCATATCAGTGTGCATTGCTATATAGCCAGCAACAAAACAAGAGAAGCCTGAGGAATATGAAAGTGGGCAAACCATGAAAGTGAATACTAAAGAGAGAGAATTGTAAATTACGAGCCATATACTGTGCAGGAAAAAAAGACAGAAGTGGTGTCATGGTTTTCTGCCATCAAAAAAAGCGCAATAAACTAAAAAGGATTTAGAAGGAATAAGAGGGATAAAAATCAGACTGGTAAAGAAGGATAAGGGTGTTCAATGGAAGTGAAGATAGGAATCTGCTGTAGGAGCACAGCCATGTATCTAGGTAGAGTCTGAGACCTCTTTAATACCACTAGAAAAAAATAGTTAGCAAGCATTACATCATTTTGAAAGACCTAAACTTTCTACCTGCACTGTTGGAGAAGTGCCACTTTTAACAGCATGGATCAGGTGGTATTGGACAGAATAGCCAACAGATACATCATATTTGCATAGAAGGTGTGAACATGGAAGTCATGAGATAATAAATAGAATAATTTCAGAATCCATAAGTGGGAAATTCTGTGAGAGTGACATTTTTAGATTATATTAGAGATTCTATAACTATGTACTTGGAAGGGAAGAGGAAATTAATATAATGTAATTATTGCATTTGGGAATATCAACTAAGCTACATTTCATTTGGCTTCATATATTCATTACAATCCAAGTTGCCCAAAGCTTTCTGCTTCTTGATTGTAAAAACTGGGCTTTAGAAAATGAAAGATCTTCAGTACCACCTACTATCTTCAGAACCATACTATGACAGCCCATTTCTAAATGTTGCACTAATAAAGCACTACTCTGTTAAGAATTGTTTATAAGCCCTTAGCGCTTAGTAATAATATTCTGCTATTCAGTCAGTTATCCCATCATACCTGCTTTGCCTATCTGGACTGCCAGCTTGGTCAGCTTTCCTTGTAGGACAGATTTTTCCTTCTTGTGCATGTTGGATTTCTTCTTGTCTTTGTCATCTCCTTCTCCCCCCTCGGCACTCTTCAGTGGCTGCATCTCCATGGCAGCAGCCCCATCTTGCTGCTTGGCTAATAACGCAGAACGAAACTGTTACTTCAGAACTGTCTTCCATTCTTTTTCTTGTAGTGTTGACACTGAATTAAACTAGCAGCACTCGTTGGAGCTGATGAATATAACTTTGCACAGGATTACCCTCTGCTCCCACAGCAGACAGATGCCCAGGTGAGGACCCAGTGGGGTTCCAGAGGGACACAAATGTACAAGTTTACCCACATGCACTTCACACAAGGGAATATGTATGTAATGCACCACTTGTCAAGTACCATGAAAACCTCTAATTCTGGGTTGGTTTGTTTGTTTACCACCAACAATATTCTGTATCATACACATATATATCACTTAATGTTTTGCAACACTTGGCAAGAAACAGTACATCAGCACTGCAGGATTTCCTAGAATAGCAGATCTCAAATATTTTGGCAAGTTGACTGTCTATAATTTTCTAAATTTTGGTATATCTCATAGACTACAATGCAGACTTATAATCTTGGCGTTAATTAAACCATTTTAAAGGCAGTGTGGTTGCAGGGATGATCCATACACCTGCTGCTCAACTCCATGGGCATCTCAGTGACCAGTGGACCATAATTTGTGAACCACTATTCTAGAATAATACCAAACTTAAATAAAAGTTTCCTTAGCATTCATTATCAGATTGCCTGATCTGACCTTCAAGTCAGACAGCAATACCATCGTCATTCTGCGGTAAAAAACAAAACTGTAACTTTGAAGGCTAAAGCATCCTTTCTTGAAAGAATGCTAATGCTGATACAAGGAAACTTCAATTTAGTATCAGAAAGAAATAGATGCTTTTTAAAAGCAGTGACACTCCATAATTTATATATGTGTATATGTCTGGTACAGAAAGGAAAGCAAATTAAACAGAATGAGATGAAACAGATCTGCTCTGGTTTGGCATTCATGAACAGTTTTTAGAAAATTGTGCTTATTTGACCTGGAAATGTAACTGGTCTGTCGAACCTTAAACCATACACATTTAGCATGACTTTATTTAATACTTCTGTACAACTAACAACTGAGTTCAGCTGCTCTGTTTTTGATCCATTAACTTTACTAAGTTTAGAATTTTCCAAAAAGAATAAAATGGTGTAGTTTAAATTCCTTATTTAGCATAATCTAAAGAAATCATGATATCTGGTGTCTCCTGTCTAATAAAAATGGAACTATAGCTTTGCGTCAGAAGTAAAATATTTACTTCCATGTCTTCCTGAGATTGTACAGTAAATAAGAAACACCTAATGTTCTTAATCTTCCTCATCAATATAGCACACTTTTACACTGCTGAATAACCCAAGGCATTACATTTCCTTTTGCTATTATTTTATCTTCTCCCCACAAATAAAAATGTCTATACAACACCATTAAACACCAAAGTCAACAAGACATACCAAAAAGAGGGTTGGAAACTCACTAATGATACATAGCATAAATAATTTGCACATGAAAATGAATTCAAACAAGCTTTGAGACATGAAAGTATCTTATATAATGATATCTTCCTCTCCTAAGAATCTGATACATCAAAATTCTATAAATTACAATTTCTTTGGTAGGGCCATTTGTACACTTGTGCAGAAACCACAGATTTTATTTTTCAACAGCATCTAACTACATGCTAAACATGACATCCACAACCTTCTTAATAGGAAAGAAGATTACCTTTGTTCTGGCTGTTCTCCATATTCCCATCCTGCATTTTGCCTATATGATGAAAAATTTCAACAGACAACAGACAGTAAACAATCTTCACCCAAGACAACATGAAAATGGAAATTAAAATAAAAAGGGCAGACAAAGTTAATGGCAGTGTTACAGATACTAATATATGATCAGTAGCCTTTGTTATATGTTTACTTAGAAGCATGGATGACATAAGGTGGATACATTAAGCATCTGCAAGTCAAGTTCAATGGTATAACAGAAAATACTAAATATCATTACTTTTTACAAACAAATTGTGTAAGTAATGAAGATGAAACTAATAAAAAGAATCCAGTACAAAGCAGAAGTTTAATAATACTCCTGAACTGAAATCTCAGACATCTACAACTCAGTAAAACCACAGGTAAAAAATTGGCAAACACCAGTACGTAGCGTGACTTAATTAACATCCACCAAAATTAAATGAATTATTTTGGCAAATTAAGACCACAAATAACTAAGCTGTTAATAAATACAAATATATTAAACTGTAAAATGACATCTTTCTTATTTTTGCCATGATATTTAGCAAGTTGCTCCTGTAAATATGAACGTCAGGTGATGATCCTATTTCCTGATCTATTCTAAACAAAGATGTAAAATATATTTGTAATTTCCAGTGTAATGATTTAGCTACATTTAGTTTTGCCATATCAAACCCATCATTTGTAATACACCATATGAAATTGCCTTTGAAATAAAAATGGCACAGTACCAGTTAGAGCACAGGAAACTCTGCTATTCAGAATAACTGGTAAACATAGAGTATTTAAAACTTGTTGAGGTACATTGTGAAACTTTCACAGTGATAAAAAAAATTAATCTCATGGAATAAACTACAAATGTCCTGAATGGATGGCATCATCACGTTGTAGTTAGTTATCATTCTAAATAGAAAAATAATACTAAGGAAAAACAATAGTCAAAATATCTTCACGGGATTTTGACACATTCTGCTAAGAAAAGTATCATAAGAGTTTGTTAGAAAACAATAATAATACAGCAGCTAAGTTCTGCTCTTCTGCCTCCTTGTGATTACAGAGCTGATACCAGCATGCATAATATAGCAGCAGAAATTATGCTTCAGCATGTATTAATCTTTTCATGCTATGCTGTGAAAGCACAGTAGCAAATCTGAAAGGCTAAGATGCATTTCTTACATGTTTGCATTTTCAGTAATTGGAAAATCACTAAAAATTCAACTCTTAAAAAGAGCAAAAATGGCTGAAAAAGCTGAAAATGTATTACTGTGACATTTCACTTCATACTTAGTAGCATGAGGCTGCAATCACTCAGAAATTGCAAAGTACAGAATGATAGTAAAGGAAAGGATGCTTTGCTAAATACAATGCTCTAAGTATTCACTAGGATTACTAAAGTATGCTGTTTAGCATGCCTGCTTTTATCTCCGTTCTCAGCTTGGATGAAATATGATTTTAAAAAACAAAGTATACCCTTCTCCCAAAGACTTACATCTTGTCCTAAGACATGAACCTATGACTATGAGCAAGAAAAAGTTTGTTTTCATTTTGAAATATAACAAAAATTTGTCAGTTCATCTGAAAACTGCAGTATAAAAAAAACCAACAAACAAAAAGCACCCACAGCATGTGGCTGAATTCTAAATCTGCCTGTGTTTTTCCTGCTCTGTGCTCTGTTTTATTGTTCATTTTTCTGAATACAATTCAAATAATTCAAGCAGTACAATTAAAGATTCTTCAACTAAAAAAATACAAATACTGTTTTCTATGTGAATCAGTATTTTGCTATTGTCTATATTTGCCGTTTAATAGAGGTGAAATCATTATCATAATGAATTACACTAACAATGCATCTATCCCGGCTACCTGAAAATACAAGGACACAAAAATGGTCATTCGTAACCAACAATGTAAACACACCTATTTAAGAAAAATACTCTAAACCTCTGCAGCTACTGTGCTGCACTTCAGTTAATATTTCAGGGACTGCTATGGGGAGTAAAGTGAGTTATTAAAACTAGTTGAATTCAAATCATTTAGATAGATCAGCGAAGAATTAGACAATTAGGTAAAGAAAATAATAGAGTAAAGGGAAATAAGTGGTTTGGTTCCAAGCATTCCCTGTAATTTATTGAATCCTAAGTCTGTAATTGACAAATCTTAAGAAGAAAGTAAGAAATTAATGTGACAGAATCAGTACTGATGAGAAATCCTTCTCCTTTCAGCTTGTGTTAGGACTAGAGATATTACCTGACCTGGGTGCATTGTTTACAAAAAGAAAAGGATACATAAAGATTTTAATACAATTCTTAATATAAAATTCCTCTTAACAGTTCTTAACATACCACTGAAACTTCTCCCCCTCTTTGGGGACAGTGTGCCCTGAAATCTGGGGCAATTACTCAGAGTTTATTTTCCATGCAAAGATGAAAAATCAGAATGTTGAGAAAAGACTTACAGAGCCTCTAAGATTTGTATTCTGTTAAAGGCTTCGCATTTCAATATAGAATGTTTTTTGCATTTTGCCTTTACCTCATGAACATTTCCATCTCTTTACTTGGAACATACCCATGATGTTATTACTGCCAGAGTTCTTACTCTAAAAACAGTAACCTCAGCAAAGAAAAACTCCCCTTTCACTTCTACAGCCCTTAAGAAAGGAGGAATCAGTGAGACAAAGTAATAAACTCCTACTGCTGGCATTAGAAGTTACTTGTTCATTGGAGGAACGGCTTGAAAACACCCAGAGAAGCTAATCTAGTTTTATTCTGCTGTGCTGTGGTGGAGTGAAAAAAGAAGCTACCCTACTGATTTTCCAAAATGTCTCCTCGTGCAACAGAAATGAGCTGCAGCTCTCCTAATGCCAACTCAGTTATATTATGCAACTCATAAGAACAGATGTGCATTGCAGATCTATATATAGGGGGAAATGTGACGTCAAACATGTCAAGTGAAAGATTAGGAATTCTTTCATGAAGTGTGATATGAGCCAATGAGATTAACTACAAAGGAATAAACCTGATCCCATTGTCTCAAGTTGGATATTTTAGATACTTTTATGCAGAGGGATCTAGGAATAAAGCAGCCAGTGATCAACACTGCTTTCTCCAATCCAATCTAATTTGGGATAACCATGCAATAAACAAACTGAGGTTGCTGCTTCCCATATTTAAAAAAATACATATTTTATATTTTCTAAACACAATACTATAAATTCCAAGGAATTTCCGTGAATTGTGACCATTCTGTAAATTTGTATCCTTTTGAGAACTGAGTATAATTTGTGGATATATGCATATTTATATATTAACTAATAAGACTAACTAACAATTATACATTTTTATTTCAACTGCCAGAACTCTACAGAATGTGTAGCAGTTCCTTCACTACAGCATGAGGTCAACATTAGCACATGTCAGAAGCCTATACAGCTTCATCACTGTAAGTTCAGGGACTGCGCATAAAAAGCATTTTTTCTGGGCCAACTGTGTATTTATAAGTAGGATATAAACCAATTTATTTTAAATTGTGACAAGTTGATTTTCAACTAACAAGTAATGGCATTTCCGGTGCTAAGTACTTATTCAGGTATATGATGTTTTTTTGTTCCTTGGAGGTGTGTTCTACACAGAGGTATAAGCTGTTGGGTAAAACTGTTCATTTCCACTTATACCTCAGGGAAAATCCTTAGACATTATTGAAAGTTTAGTTTAATCTAGGCTGGAAAAATGGTTACAAGAAGTTGATACCCTTCTGTTAGAATTTAATTCTTTCCTTTCTTTCTTCTCTCCAAACCCTGCAGAAACACAGCTATGAGAGCTGCTCTGAAAGTAATGCCTCCTATTTTATTATGTTGGCCCATGATGTTAGAGGCAGATGTTGGTGGGATGGCAGAAGAAGTTGAACCTTCCCACCTATCTTCTATTACATTTTGTCGCTGTGCAACAGATGGCAGCAGAGAGGCAGCCTGACAGAATGGTGTCTGACATGAAGTATTTACAAAGCAAAGGAGTGGAACTGAATTCTTCCATGTGGAAAAATTGCACCCTTTGACATTCACTCATACTTGATGAACATTCATGGAGGCCAAGCAGTGAATGTGAGCACAGCTAGGTTGTGGGTGGTATGTGTCAGCAGTGGGGACAGGAACAGTGCGTCATCTTGGCTGGTGTAGATTTTTATGAGCATGGCACGTCATGCAGACATGCTGACCATCGCTGGTGAAAATGCTGAGCTAATGGTGGTCACTGTGCTGAAAAATAGTGTTTTGTAATTGAGAATTTGCTCCATCAACTAGTATTTGTATGCACTTTGTATCTTTTGTAGTTTCCATGGAAATAAATAGGAGGCTTTTCTTTCAGAGCTACCAATGTACCTCTTAAGTGTTCTCTAACTCATCATCACTGCTGAATAGAAAAATGCATAATATTAACAGAAACCAGACTAGGGCAATTTCCCAGGGAATTTCAAAGCACTCACATTCAACTGTGTTTGCAGTCTCAGCTCTCTTCTGAACATACTATCAGAAAAGTTGATTTATAGAAAGTTTCTTCTCTCATATTGATCAAAGTTCTGCAGAATTAATCCAACTGCCTCATGTTAGAAAAGTTAAAAGCAGAAACATACTCTGCTGAATTACTGACTTCAACACTTACCACTGAAAAGCACTGAGTTTCTTTGTCTAACGATAGCTTTAAGATAAACAGGGATAGTAACTATTGTTTCTAATGGGAGAGGAGATAGAAGGTCCCATAGATACTTGCTTTAAAGCACTGATTTAATATCCTTTGACGCTCAATTTCAATATTAAGTTCAGACATTAAGATCAAACACAAGAGATATTTGCCAGGCAATTAAATTGTGCTAATGGAGAGACTAGGTTAGAATAAATCAAGATTAATTTCTTCAGTTCAGTGAGCAATGGTTTTCCAGCAAAACACTTAGGCAAATGCTTAACTTAGTGCTCAGCCACAGCAGGCCTGAGACTAAATATAATTCTGCAGTCTCCAGGGAGACAGAAGGAGGTAATCTGGTAAGACTTGGTTCTGTGGGTGTATTTGTTTTGCACACAAAAAAAGTGTGCAAGAATTATAAATAAAGGAAAATGAGAGAGTCCTCATTAATTTCCTGGTTCTTAGTCTCTAAGAAACCTGAAATTGGGATGTTGGAACTAGGATGGTTTAGGGATAAGAGAGGGATGGGCAGGTTTAATATCTTTTCTGATTTTGTCAAGTTATTCCACTAGTTTATCTTACTAACTCTTCAGAACTTGCTATGTCAGAAACTAGCTTTACATGCATAATGCAACAACTACTGACCTATAAAGGAAAAATTTCAGTTATGAACATGACAAAAAAATAAAATGGCGCTTGTCAGTGTAGTTGATGCTCTACCAGAGGGAAAGGGCTCTTTAGTTTAGTAAAGACTAAACGTACTTTATGAACAGAAAAAATACAGCTGTTCTAAGACTAGTGTTCTAGACTAACTGACCCATTCCATTTAATACTGCCATTAAAGTATTAGAAAAGACTGAAACACCTTCATGCTACAAATGGGGTCAAGAAGCTGTAGTAAGAGACAGTCAAAATTGAACTACATATATATATATTTAATCAGTGCAGACTGGCTCGTAGTCACAGACTAAGAGCATGCACAAATACCCACACAATCCCATTTCAGTCAGCCTCTTCTTGAAAAGATGCTGACAACAGCAATTTTTTAAATGAAAACACCGCAAATTGAGATTGAGCCAGCTTCCTGACCCCAACATTATTTCTCAAAACTACGTGAGGACTTTATGAACACTTATGAGAGTGCCACATCAGAAGAAAAGATGACAAAGTCCCTTCATCATGGTGTTCTTCAGCTCTGTGCTGATCAATGCGTAACGAGTTTTACAAAGAAACTTTATGTACAGGCAACTCAGGAGTTTTGAAACTAGTCTTTGTTAAACTGAAGATTTTAAATGCAATTTTAATCAACAGCAAAGAGATCACAGTTCCTATTTGTTCAACTTCCATGCCTAATACCAGGTGAATGAAATAATTCATTCATAGCATCTTTGTGGCATCTCTTATAAGCTACTGTAGAGTTTATGGAATAGGAGCATTCAGAGGGTAATGACACACATAAAACAACTGTGCAGTTCATAGAGGAAGGAGGGAATCTTATATAGTTGGGAGAGAGATCTATCAAATAAAACAAGCTAGGTGTTCTTGACGTACCATTGACTAAGCTGGCATTTGCATTATCAGTGGCATTTGCACTTGCTGCACCATCTGTAGCTGAAGGAGGGTGGGAGGAGGGATGGGAAGAATCTACTGAATAATAATGGATAAAAACAAACAACAAAAAACAAACAAAAAAACAATAAATAATAATAACAAATGCACATGACAAAAGCAAAAACATTTATGAAATACTGTGGCTTTGTTTTCTCCAAAATCAATGTTTTAAATTAATCAACTTAATTGACAAAAGCAAAACATCAATACAGAAAAGAAAAAACTCATACATAAAAGAACAATAATTACTAAATAAACAAGGAGGACATTTCACAAGCTTGACAGTTGGTGAGAACTGACTACACATAACACTATGTATGGTCCTTGATGTGAATTTTTTACTTAATCTATAAAAGATCTGCAGATATTAAAAATGGTTGAAACATTTCCCTTGAGTAGATGAACTTATGGGATGCATCAGGATTTTTAAAACGTGCAGCATACTACATAGTATATGCAACATGACAGATCTTGTATTTGATGTAACACTGCACGCTTCAGTACATTACTGCTGGCACAGCCTAGTTTCACATGGGCTGGCCCAATCCTTGTTCTGTCATCACCTAGTAAAAACATACACTGATTTGAGCAGAAATACTAAGTTTTCCATACTATATGCAGAAACGTAGAAGAAATACAGGCTCTTGGAAAGTACAGCTTCATGGAGAATAACGTGTTGTTTTAAATTCAAATGATAGGCATTCTGTAATTGCCAGTTTTGAGGTAAAATGAAAAAAGTAACAGAACATGAAGTCCTCATTTTGTTTTCAGCAATTATCTCCATATTAGAGAAACTGCACAAGCAACACATGGATGGGAAAGTGATTCCTTTCTACTATTTTACTGTGGACTTTCTACTAGAGTACAGAAGATGAATCTCTGTAAATAATGAAGTTCTACTTGTTTCTGTTGGCCAGTTGTTAACCAACCACACACAAGTCCTCTGATGAGACCAGGCCAGGAGTCTTGAACGAAACATAATGACTGTTTCGTGCTGTACCGGTTTGTCGTTCAAGAAAAATCGTTTTAATTTACAAATGGTAAGTTGAGAGAAGAAAATGAACAGCATACGGGATTTAGAAGCACATCCTGTGTAAGCAGTTTGAAATTTGAAAGTTGAAAATTTCGATTGCAAATGATGACTGATGATAACAACATTGTTTTGGTTGCTCATGCTTATTTTTTATTCCATTTGGATACTCATACTAACCGGCACAGCACGAACTGCTAATAGCAAATCACGCATTTCAGCATTTCATAAACAGTAATTTACTTGTGGAGATTAACTGAGTATTCAAGCTTAACATTAAGATTTGCAACACCAATAATGCGTGCACACATAAGTGTTTGCCATGAACAATCCTGTTGATTTGAAATTGTTCTTTAATTTAACTGGATCAATTAAAAGACAGTTATTTTGATCATTCATTCAACCCTGATTTGCACCAAAGCTTGCTGGCTAAAAGCCTCATCTGATGTGGCAGAATGCTTACTCTACCTGGAAGCTGATTTCCATCCTCCTGTTTCACACCTGTATGATTATTTTTACAAAACGTTAATAACAATAAAAACATACACCCCCATGAGACTGAAGCAAATTGTTAGGACTGGTAGGATTTCAGTGAATGGCAGGTTTATATACCTAAGTTGGGGCTCAATCAGCAAACACCTTTGTGTAGATACTCTCCTGCACCAGCACAAATCTGCTAGTAACACTACAAAATGAGGAGGAATGTTCTTGGTATTGCATCTGTATGCAGTTGGATTAAGTGTCTGCTTAGAAAGATCTTACACATCTCTGCAAGAATCTCTGTCTCCAGGAAATAAGTGACGAGCACTGAGCATTGCATTACTTTGCTATCTCAGATTTCTCTTTCACTAGGCTATACACAGTGAAACACTGGAGAATTATCAGTGTCTTGAGCAAAATAAAACAAACAAAGGACCTCAGGGCAGGCAATTGTTACATTCAAGCAGATACTGAAGTTGCCCCTTCCATAGATGCAAATGCAAGGGAGCAAAACCTTTGCAAATTTTAGGTGACTATTGATTTATGTAAAAAGATATGACAGTGGGAGTATGCCCATGTATTCCCTTGCATTTAATTATATACTGAGAGTCTGCAATCTCACAATGGAAAAACATCTTGTTATCCAATGCATGTTATTGGGTAACAGCTTTTGCTGTTTTTCCATGTGACATGCAATGACAAAAATGGGTACAAAAAAGTTCGTAGAATCTTTTTTGTTTGCTTGTTGGTGGGACTTTTTTCTTTCACTGATTTGTTGGTTGTTTATTTATTTACTTATTTTGGTCAAGAATTGAGGAGATTTCTGGCTATTAAAAAAAAACAACAAAAAAAAGCTTTCTTATTAAGAACATTTGTATGTGTTGAGAAATCTACCTTTTTTGTCTTTCTTTTCTTCTTCTTCTCCTCCAGCACCTAACAGAGTAAAGATGATGCCTGTCTGAGAATTCACACCCACAGCAGTTACAAGCATTCGTCCAGAGCCTTCCATGACGTGAGTACCTGAAATTATGGAATATAAGCATTTTATATATATGTATATGTACACACATATTTACATACACACATATTTTAATACACACACGCGTAGGTGTACATATATATAAGAACCATTAAATATGTTATGCATTCCTTTCAAGAGACAATGCATATTTAATTGTACTGAAAGTGCTAATCTACAGGTTTTACTCAAGCAAATGTTAGGAGCCTCTTAGAAAACTTCTGCTATGAGTTATGAGTTGTGGGGACACAAGCAAACTAAAACTTCCTAGAAACAGTCATGAGTATTTTGATGTAGCATCTTGGGAAAGACCTACAACACTGGGTATTAAAAAAAAAAAGCTTGGAAGTCAGAATGATGTACTGTTATGACATGCACTTAAAGCCAATTACTAAAAAGTATTAAAAAAAACAAAAAAAAGAGAGAGCCTGAAACCATAGTGAGACAGAGAAGAATTCTCAAACAGGCTTATTGTAAACTACCACAAAATGGATTTTAACCAGCTGAGTGATGCATCTGCTGACTGAGCAATTACAGAACATTACTGATTTCTGATGGAGAATCTTACTGGTCATTCACATCTAATCAGCCTAAATGGACATGGAAAGATTTGTTCTACGTCCTTTTCTTGAAAAAGCATTTTATGGGATGGAGCCTCATCAACACAGCTTTCTTTCACTGAGCAATCTGAGAAACTGAAAAAAGGAATATTTTTCATTAAATAGATAAATATTAATAATATATATTATCTCCTCATAACCTTTTCTTAAAATCCATTTTTTATTACTGCTCATTCATTTGTTGTCCTCAACATACTAAGTAATCCAACTATATATTTGTCATCAAAATCTCTTTTTCTAAATAATTAAAGCGGAAACACAGAATAGAGAGCACACCTGTCCACATTAAGCCTATTTTAAGAGCATAAATATCACAACATTAAGAAAAATTCAGCAGAAGTAAGAAAAGCAGTAACAAAGCCATTACTGATCAGATCTAATTAAAAAAATATACATCTCAGTGTGTTGAAAAATGTTTCCATGGTTTTACTGTACAGTTTGCCCCTTTCACAAGGCAGAGCAAAACCACAGTCAGCCAAACAACCAAACCCAAGTCATATTTAAGTCAAAGGAACAGTAAATATCCTTGAGTTAGGATAGGCTTGGTTGTACAGGTTCAAGCAAGACAAAATTGCCTGAATGTTTACTTACAGCTTAAGAACCTCCCAGAAGGTCATCATTAAAAATATCTTTTACTTGCTTTTGTATATGTATGTTTTGAAGGAATCTTGTATACTGGATTACAAAGGTGCATGAATACAAAAAAAAAAAAAACCACACAGCTTGGGCATGAAAAACAGCTTCATTGAGAAAACTGGTACCCACCACCAATGTCCAAGCTTACAGATGCACAGCTGGAAAACTCTAAACATCTTAGGCTAAAATGCTTTGCTTAAACTTGCAAACCTCTTCTTATTCTTGTAAACATAATACAAAAAAGTCGAGGCACATAAAAAAGCATGTACTAAATACTAATTGATCAGAAGACTAGAGTTTGTTAGTGTCGTTGCAGATTTATTTAGTACCTCAGCTAAACAGAAGAGCTGAATCTCCTTTCATCTAAGTCTGGCTACCTTGTTATTTAAGTGGTGCTATAATTCATTCACATTAGCTTGAAGGGAGATGCGGGCTCTACGAAATTGATCAGCTGCTGAAACATGAGCAGAATTCTGCAATGAATGAATGTTTTTCACTTACTCTGTTCACTAAACATGTTTCAACTTCACGTGGAACAATTACACGGAATTCTTCCTTCAGTTTTTCAATATTAATACAATACATTTTAGTTGAGAAACATTTAATATAGATAGAAAATGAAGGAGAAAACTTATATGAGAAAAGAGATAATTAGGTTTCACAGTTAAGGAAGGTGCATTGCAGCACGTACATTTTCAGATAAAAATGCAGTTAAATACATGACTGCTCAGAAACCCTCCAATCTAACAGTACTAATGACATGGGTTAGAAACCAGGTTCAAAAATAAGAAAAAAAGAGCATGCCACTCTGGTGCTTAGTTCCAAGAAGCTCATGATGACCAAAAGTTCTCTATCTGCATGTCTAAACCACTAGTTGCTGAAATTATTAAGAGGTGACTGAAGTTAGTAACAAAGTGAAACAACCACCACAGTATTCTCTACAAACAAAAAAGTTTTACTGCAGAAACTCATCTGCATGTAATCTCAGCATATCCAAATAATCCGTTTTAAGTTAGATGCTGTGTTCTGAAAACTTGTGCTTCGCAAAGCAGAAGCGCAGCTTTGAATATTTGCTGGCAAAGAATTAAGACAGAATCAGAACCATTTTTCTCCAGGCAATAACTGACCCGATTCCTTAATCAAGATTCCTTTCTATTTCCATACCCTAACAAAGAACAGTGACAAAGAGATTTCTTTATTTATTTGTTCCTGAATAAGCTGACTTCTCTTTGTTTCAAAGAAACAAGGAACTTTTAGATATAAGGACGCAGTGCTGAAACTTAGGGCAACGTAAAGTTGTCAGTCTCATTTCAGTGAGAACTACAGTGGGTCAGCTCCTCCCTGTAACTCTTTCATACCTTCATCAAATTCATCTAAATAACTGCAATGGAGCTTTAACCAATCAGCCTTCTAGTTTTTTATAAGTCAACTATTCCCACGTGGTACTCTGAAATAATTCACTGTGTGCAGTGCTGAGGCCAGACTCATATTAAGAACTTCTGTTTATAGGAATCGTGGATGTCTCTGAATTTCAGACTCCAGGGTCTATCAATTTGAATCAAAGCAGTTGCGCGTCAGACAGTGTTCATCTTTTGCTTGATACACAGCCATGCTCACTGTGAAAAAACTTAATGTTATCACAGCCTTGTTAATGCTGAAGACTGTTGATACAGTTACTTAGGCTACACTACGCATGCAAATCTCCATTAGAGACCTAAAAGGAGGAAAATGTTTCAGACATAAGTATGTTGGATTGCTTTCAGGTGTATTAGTGTTTATAATGCTATTTCTGTCTTACCAGGTGGTACCAAATGTAGCTGTATACAGATGGAAATGAACCATCTGGTTTACTCAGCACTTGCACTTTTAGAATTGTTTCCCAAGTATAGTAAATGACTATCTGGATATTAAACAGGACATTAAGCACAGAAACTCATTTAGTTTAATTATGTCATTGAAACCAATAGAATATTAAAAATCTTGTTTCAGGTGCCAGCAGTGAAAACAATGCTTCCTGAAGCAGTGTTGATGTGTCACCAAATTTAGACTCACAGAAACAAACTATGGCTGCCACTCAAATGGTACCTTCTTTCAGCTGTTCACATGTCAAACCTGAACTCTTTTCATTTCCAACAGATGACTGACAGACAACAGTGGAAAGCATCAGCCCAGTCATCTTTTTCTAAATTAAAAAGCCTAGCTGGAGTGAGCTCACCGATGCCCTCAAGAGCAAAGACAAGAGGAAAAACTGAGGTCTTTTTCCAGAAGTTTTTGTCTCTTTGTTTATTTGATTTTCTTCTTTATTAAAATATGGGACTGTGCTAACATCCAGCAGGAATTCAATTTTTAAACTCATTGTGAAATAAATGTGACACGACAGCCCTCCACTTTTTTGATTTCTTAGCTATTTCCAGACCACATATCAGTCCCAGTACCATTGATATTAAAACTTGAATTACATCTCAGAAGAAGGTGGTATTTTGCATGCCAGAATCTCATGTAATCAAATCTACTCATAAGCAAATAGAGTTCAAGGATTTTCTAACAAAGCATGAGTATAATTTCATTAGTAGAAGTATGGAACAAAGGTTTCTGTAGCTGTTGTTAAAATATCACATTAATTCTTCAGCATTTTTGTAATTACAGTAGAGCAGGAAATCTTATATAGAGTACACATTCTAACTTTGCCATAAAACCACAAAAACAAACTTCTATCTTCCTAGCAAAAGCTTATGGAAGCAGGAAAAAAAATATTTTCTCCGAACCCAACTACTTTCCCTTTCTCTTCCTTCCCTTCATGCCTCTCAGAGCAATACCGTTATGTTTTTTCCACAGTAAGTGAATTCTATGGGTATCCAAAAAGATGTCATTCCATTCAGGAATTTGTGAGAGTACATTAACCAGATGGGAAAGAGGAGTCTTCTCATAAATAATGACTTCAAATGTACTTAAAAATATTATTTCAGATTCCAATATATTGATTATCATGAAACCAGCAGACAGTTCTTTTGTAATCACATTCCAGCTGAAATCTATTACCAACTGATCCATTTAGAATTAAAAAACAAAACTATTTTATTTAACTGATTTATTTGGATTACAGTATGCAAATATTATGAAAAACGTGAACAAACCTCAACTGTCATGGACCATAAATGTGAACATTTTAGTGTAGTCATTTTTTTTTCTAAGCACAATTATGGGTTTTTTTCCTATTATTTCTAACATAAATATAAAAAAAGCATTTCAAGAGGCTTTAAAACATAATGGTAAAATTGAAGCAGGTATACAGTAAATTGAAACAATTTTTACTTCCCAGGATAGTGCTTTCTTTATTTTTCATCTAAAAATGTTCATTATTTTCTCAATTCATAAAATAAATGCCACAATCAGAAATAATTGCATGCAATCAAAAAGCAATAGAATGTCTCTCATCAAAAACAGGCAGGGTCAGTGTCTGTGTTCAAAAGATCAGCTGTATCTAGGTTACCAAACCTTGATGGTGTGAAAAAAACAAATCAAAACCAAACATGAACAAAGCAGTGCATAAAAGATAAACTCAGCATGAATTGAAGAAAATTTACCTGACAGTAGCATTGGATCTTTGTCAACAGATTTGCGGACCTGGTCTGACTCTCCAGTCAAAGAACTTTCATCAATTTTAAGATCATTTCCTTGAATAAATATCCCATCGGCAGGTAGGAGATCACCTTTCAGTAAGAACATGGTAATAGAAAACCACAGTTTTTTTAGTGTTTTTATAATTACATATTTTTTTCTATACAATTACAAGAAACCATAATTTTATTAAATTGTAAAATGAAAGCAAGGGTGAAAGAAGAAAAACCATAATGGTCCATGTTAGCCATATTACTGCAGTGCCATAGGAAAAGGCCCTTATTTGGCAAATACTAGCTTAACTCTATCCTGAGAATAAGAGTGCATCACACTTCACATATGATGAGCATAATAATCAGAGTGAGGGGAACAGTCTTTTTGACAATAGGGTTTCTCAGCCAGACTTCATAAGAATAAACAGTGGCTAACAGACAGTCAAGAAGTCCCACACCTTCCCTCTCCCAGGAAGTCTGCAGTTAAGCCCAGGAGAGACCTGATGGCAGGAGGGGAGGTCCGTACACTATATAATTGTAAGGCACCTGCCCACTAGCAACACTCAGTCTGGGAAGAATTACAGGATGCATAGTTTTGGAGTGGCCTACCAAGTGTGCACACGGGCACAATTCCTTAACAAAGTGTTTAAAAATACTTTCTCATATTCATAATTAGACATAATAAAAAAATAAATAAATCCAAATACTCTAATCCTCTATGAAAGAAAATTAACGTTGCATTAACAGTTTTTGGCCTTGTCAGGGAAAGAAAGTGAAGATTGCAAAAATAAAATTTATTACCAAGTGCAGTTTTATTGTAAGTTTCTTGGGCTGAGTTATTCTTTTGCCCCAGCAGTGTTATTACTGTCACACTACGGAAAGATTGTTCTATCTTTTCAATTAGTTCCAGTGAATGAGTCCCAAATATGCTTTATTCTGCTAGAAAGGGGGAGGAGGAATATATAAACTTGAAAAAAAAAGTAGTCATATAGTTGAGAAAACTTACCATATTTCACCTGTGCAATGTCACCAACTACTATCTCTGCCACTGGGATTTGGATCACCTGCCCACCTCGGACAACAGTAAATTTCTGTTCCTGCTCAATACGACTTTGAAGCCCACGAAACTGCTTCTCCTTGCTCCAGTCATTAAAGGCAGTGACAAGTACAACACAGATAACAGACAGCAGGATGGCAGCACCTTCAATCCAGCCAGCTTCAGCCTCACCTTCATCTTCAGCTCCTCCTGTTGCAGTGCCACACCCTGCAAAGACAATTTTAAGAATCATTCAGTCAAGCAAAGATCAGGTCTATCACATCTGTCACAAGGAAAACTTGCTGTGAAATGGCAACAAATTTAAGGAATAGAATGAGTTTTAAAAGTACTATCTGCTAAATAAAGAATGCAGAGTAAGAGAACAAGAAAAACAGAATAGAGAATAAGTAGAAATAAAGTTGTCTGGGGAAAGGAGTAAGAAAAAAAGCACAGAATAAACGTTAGCTCTTTTAATTTCTCTACTAAGCAAGTAGTTATCCTTGGTAAATGAAGACTAAACCAATGGATAAAGAAGGCATTGATTCTCTTGTCTAGGAGGGTTGACAGTTTCACCTGAGCAATCAAGCACTTAAAAACTAAAGCAATGAGTAACATAAAACAGTTGAAAGCCATAGGATTAAATGAAGAATATTATTCTTTTAATTGAAGATGGGGAACGCAACAAAATAGATCAGATGCGTAACTTCTCAATTTATATTCTTATGACTTAACTGATTACTATGTTTCTGTTTTGGAAATAGGAGAAACACGAATACACATTGAAATACATTTCTGAAGAGTGCTGACAACTTATTAATGATAAACATTATAGAGATAGAATTGTATTTAACCTACCATTTAGTATTTACAGATAAGACTCTGACTTAGTTTTATCTAAGATAAAGGTTATGTGCCTTCCTAAAAGGTCAAAGAAACAACTTTCAATATCATTTCTAAGTGTTCTCAACCAAATGCACTCTCAAGGAACACTTGATAAAAAACGACTCAGATCAACAATAAATGTGATAATGAGGGCTATTAGGGAACATTGAGTAATGTTCCCTCATAAAAGAACTTAGTATAAATTCATCATCAATCCAGTTAATAATTAATAACCAATATAATCCACGTCTTTCTTTCGGAGAAATACATGGGCACATTGTAGAGCAATAAGTAGATTATTTACGTCACAGATATAACAGTATTAGAAAGTACATTCTAAAAAACTGAACTGTTCTGGCTGCTTTGAAAGTAATGCTTCCTATCTTATTATGTTGGTCCATGACTTCAAAGGTGGATGTTGGTACTACGGCAGTAGAGGTTGAATCTTCCCACCAAAATTCCATGACATTTTCTTGCCATGCAACAGATGACAGCAGTCTGACAAAATGGCATCTGACATGGAAGTACTTACAAAGAAAAGAGATGTAATATAATCCCTCCATGTCAAGAAAATGGCACCCACATTGACATTTGCAAGACATTGATGGTGACCAAACAACAGATGTGAGCACAGGTAGGAGGTGGTGGTGCGTTTTTCAACAGTGGCATTAATGGGTCACCATAAAAGATTAATTGGTCATGCATGCTCTTCTTCATCGCTGACGAAAATGCAGAGCTAATGGTGGTCGCCATGTTGAAAAACAGATTCTGCAGCTGAGAATTTGCTCCATCATACAGTACTACTGTATTCTTCTTACATGTTGTAGTTTCCATGGTAATAATAGGAGGCTTTACTTTTGGAGCAACCTATGTATCTGAAGCATTTTTTAGACAGTTGCTAATTATTTATTTCCAAGCAGTATACAACTAAAATTTGAATAGGCTCTCTAGATAGCATCCACAGAACAGACCCAAAAATATATATCTGTCTTTTTTTTTTTTTAACAGAATTAATCATAAAAAATAAAGTTTCTGATAGCAAACAGGTAAGTACACATATTAGCATCACAGAATTCAAATATTTCCCAGCCCAAAGGGGACCAAAAAAAGAACCCAATCTGAGCATAACAGCCTCCTCTCCAGAATGAAAGAGAAAGAAAATAATTTTTTTACTTCTAACAGAGACCCCAAGTACAGGGACCTCAGCAACACAGGAACTGTGTTGATTCCATCTAAGACTAAAGTTTAATTTTGGAATATTCATCACCTGCCACTAGATGAAATTAACAACTAATTTTATTTCTATTTTTAATCTAGAAAGATGTTACCATAACATAAGCATCGTAATTCATTAACTAACTGAATAATTACCATGTGTGAACAGTAAAGAAATTACCAAAAAAGTCAAAAGAAGGTATTATCAAAGACTGAACATCTACTAAATGATCAGCAGAAAATTAAAATAAACTTTCTTTATCATGCTTGCTGCAATTTAAATTCAGATTCTAACTGTAAAGCAAGACACACTCCCAAAAGAAAGGGCTTCATTTGCAGGGTTGCCCTTAGACTGATGGACCACATCTCTACATGCAGTACAAGAACGTTGCTGATGATATAATTTTTATAGCATCCAAAAAATGAAGTAATCTCCATTTCAGTACCTTGAGTTGCTTAAAATCAGTCACAGCTGCAATTACAAACTCCTGGGTGCAATTTCTTCATTTAGCAGATACTACTTGTGGGAAGGACAAACAAAATTTGTTCTTTAACCTTTAAATCATCTTAATTGGACCGTGTTAGATTTTAGATTTCTTTTCCAAACCAGTGAATTCACTTTTGCCTCCAGTAGATTAAACTGTTTCCCAGCACATACAATTCTATTTTAGCAAATACAAGACAAAAATTCACCATCATTTTTCATTGAGAAAGATTCAGAAGTAATTATCAAGAAAATCCTTTTCTTTTTAACAGTATGCTTCCTCCCCAGTTTCTCACAAAAGGAACCCTGCCAGATCAGTCCACAAAGACTGATTTTACTTCCTTTCTGGATTTTAAAATCCTTACTGGTTGAAATTTAATCTAGCTTGTCTAACAGTTAACGTAAGTGTCATAATGCTGATATGCCTGGGGGTAGAAAGGCCCTACAGAGGAATCTGGACAGGCAGGATATCTGGGCTGAGGCCAATGGGTTGAAGTTCAACAAGACCAAGTGCTGGGTCCTTCACCTTGGCCACAACAACCCCATGCAACACTACAGGCTTGGAGCAGAGTGGCTGGAAGACTCTGTGGAAGAAATGGATCTGGAGGTGTAATGTTGATTGATACTCAGCTAAACATAAGCCAGCAGTGAGAAGGCCAATGGCATCCGGGCTGGTATCAAAAATAGCGTTGCCAGCAGGAGCATTGAGATGATTGTCCCTTAATACTCAGCTCTGGTGAGGACGCACCTTGAGTACTATATTCAGTTTTGGGCCCCCCACTACAAGGAAGACAGTGAGGTCCTGGAGCACATCCAAAATCACTGAAGCTGGAGAGGAGTCTGGAGCACAAGCGTTATAAGGAGCGGCTGAGGGAACTGAGGGAATCTTCAGCCTGGGTAAGAGGTTCAGGGGAGACCTTATCACTCTCCACAGCTACATGAAAGGGGGTTGTGGTGAGGTGAGGTTAAGCTACTTCTCCCACCTAACTAGTAACAGGACTAAAGGGAATAGGCACAAGTTGCACCAGGGGAGGTCCAGGTTGGATATTAGGAAAAATTTATTCACTGTAAGAGTAATCAGGTGCTGGAATGAGCTGCCCAGAGAGATTGATAGTTGCATCACAGTCTCTGGAGGTGTTCAAGAATTGTTTAATTCTAAGGGACATTTTTTAGTGGGAAAAAATTGGTGGGAGGATAGTTGGACTGGATGATCTTGGAGGTCTTTTCCAACCTTGGTGATTCTATGATTGAACTAAGATGATTGTGACTAGATTGAACTCGTCACTTTTAACCCAAGTCATTCAATGAATACTGTTCCCAGTACCTTCATAAAACCAGAAAAATTAGTCTAATGTAAAATGTAAATAATATCAGATCCTATCATTAAGATGAAAGGAATCATGCTTACTTGTCTCATAGATCATGCACAAAAAAAGAACATGCTTCACTCTCCACATTATGGCTGAAGAAACATTTGTAGGAAAAAAAGAAATGCGGAGAAAACACACTAAACTAAAACTGCGTTCGTGGAAAGCATCCCTAAATTCAACCAGCTTCTCTGCTAATGATTCACAATTCTAGCTTTCAAAGTGCTGAGAAAATTCTCCAAAACCTAATGGAAATAATACGTTGAAGTGTGCTCTGTTTTATTTTCTGTTGAGTCAGACAGTACTAACTTCAGATGGAAGAAAGGCGTGGAGGGAAGGAATTCTTGGAGAGAGAGACAGGAGTAGGGAAATTAATTGAAGTGCATGATCAAAAACAGGAGTTAGTATTTTAGGTGGATAGAAGAAATAGTGAGCTACTTCGTGGATTTTAGAACCGCTATTGGTTGAGATTCAGTCTAGTTTCAGTAAATAAATCAGTGTTGCTTCTTACAGTGAACCACTTGTCCAGGTTATCTGAGATAATGACACATAAATTTACCCACAGAGGCAATAGGTAGCATGAAGCAGAAGGCTTACAATATTTTCATTCAATATGACTCAAAATTATGATAGTAAACTAGGATACGAGGTATATGAGTCGATTTCTCTTTTTGTCAGTGGATTGTAACTCAGGACCACAGCTTTAAGTAGCATGGAAATGTTGATGGTAAGAAATGGGAATCTCACTCATTGACCTGCTGCTATCCAGCCCACGGGCTGACAAACCAAGAATCTCTTCTACGTAGCATCAATGTACATGTTCTTGTCTGCTCTCACTGATTGCCTCAATCTCAAATATCAGATGAATGGTGCTTCTAATCTATCAGGAAGAAAAAAAACAGTACCTCGTTGTCAGTGTGTTTAAAAGGTTAAGAAGAAGCAGAATTTCAGCTATGTAAGGAGTATGAACATAAAGCATTAGATAGGTCCAAGCTTAAGCAGCACCTGAGCAAAGCTTTTGAGCATCTACGTATTCTTAACAACAATTCAGAATTGATGTTGCACTTACTGGAGATCTAACCTAACCTAACTACAATTGGGTCACTGTATTCGCTTTTTGCAGTCCTGTAGAAATGAAACAGGTTGAGAGTGTTAGAGAAATTAATGCCAAAATTGCACATTACTTTGGTTATAGGAATAAACGGTAGCTGCTGCAAGGGAATAAAGTCTCCAGCATTTTTATAAGTATGATTTCAGAACAGACTGTTTTAATGGAGGGTTACAGACAAGCAGGATTTAAAGAATGCAACTAGCCCTTCAAGAGATGATCAGTCAGGAAACATTTTATTGACTTATGTTGCGTTCTTGCTTCATAATTATTTAAGAAGCATTCACTTTAAATAGGAGTAAGTGGAAACTTGTGCCTCTATCATTATGCAGCCCATGGAGAGGAGCCTGCAGTGAGCAGGAGGTCGGGGGGAGCTGCTGACAGTGAGGCCCATGCAGGAGCAGTTCCTGAAGGATAGGCTCTGTTGTAGGGAACTGTTCTGAGGAAGGAGAGGGAGAGGGGAGCATGGTATGAAATGCATGAACGTTCAGTAAGAAACTGTCTGTATTCCTAAGAACAAAAAGCACTTATACTTCTTAACTACATATGTTGTATTATCCATCCTCCTTTCTGTATGCAGTATCACCTTTCTAGATATGGGGAAAATAAGGAATATAAATAAGATACAAAAGAGTAGTAATATGCTTAAGTAAAATATGCTTACTGCAGTCTCAAGCACCTAATGTTTATCATAAATGCTCATATAACTCCTAGAAATTTTGTTTAGATCTAAGATTGCTATTATGCTTTCACAGGAGAGTACTTGGCTCCTGATGTTACTGAAAAATTGCCTGAGATCTTATTATGGATAGGTGCAGGCTGAAAATCATCACAAAAGTATTTTTAATTTGTATATGTGTGATTTGTAATAGGGCTTTATTCCAAAACAGTGAATACTGAAATACTCATTTAAAATTATCTTTAACATGGGTACTATGTGTCAAAAAGTTGAATTTCAAAAATGTAAACAGGTTTTTAATATGAAGCTACTTTCCACCATAACCATGAACATATGCCGTGTGTGTCATTCCCAGAAGTCTCATTTTCATTAGATGGAAAATACATACTCAGTTTGAAACTGTGGTTACACAGATTTGACTGCAAGTCAAGATTGGAAAGGGGTTTAACTCCGTCAGCACAGGAGAAGCAGATGAAGTCACAAAAGGGATTGGTTTGTTCAAAAAGAGCATGCAGGAACACACAGGTGATCTGAAGCCCCCATGGGACCACGTAACCTCAAAGAGCATTCAGAGATACAAAAGGGGACTGATATCACTGTGACCTTCACAAATTTTCTCAAAGGAACATTCTTAAAAATTGTTAATAAAAAAAAAAAAAAGAAAAAAAAAAGAATTTTCCAGGCTTACAATTCGATGTGAAATAGATCAGCAAAAATTGTTGAAAGAGTTTTCTACAAAAAGGAGAAGACAGAATCCAAAGGTAAAGAAGATTCAGGAAAAAAAGGGAAAAGTAATTCAAACCAGAACATGTGCTGGGTTCACCTGAAGTCTCAGCAACTTGGGTTTCAGTCTCATCAGACTGCAGGTAATCTGGGTGCAAAAACTGGGAGCTAAAAAGAGACACCCAGGAGCCTGGAAAGCCGAGCACTCAGCCTGTGCTGGGCCTTGTGAAGCACTTACCTAAATGTCAGTTATTTCAAAATCAGCAAAAAGCCTATTCTGCATCTGCAAGATTTTCATTATGCGTAACACTTTAGGAACTAAAAAGAGGACAGAGAGACATAGGATGTTGAAAGGGAGCTGTCTCATAGAAAAAATTTGAATACACTTGTATCAAAAGGAAAAGGTGCAAAAGGGCACAGATGTACAAGAGGAGGTTAAAGCATATGAAAAAAGAAAGCACGCAACTTCATTGCTACCAGCAGGAAAAAAATAATTCAACTGCTGTTATAAATCATTTGAATTTGGTGAAAGCAAGAAAAGGGGAAAGCAAAAAACAGCAAAAGGCTGCACTAATAGCCAGAGAGCACTGCCTGACATTTTAGCAGGATCATTTCCTGATAGAATGCTTTTAAGCTAACGAACCTCATTTCAGTACTGATATTTCTCCTAAAATCTTCCAAATCAGAGCCAGCACTAAAAGATGCACATAAGCACAGCAAAGCTAAAAAGATACATCTCTGATTTCTAATGCGATTTCTAATAGTCGTGCGGAGTTTCTTAAAGCTATTTTGAGTACAGTAATAATTACAAGCCATGTAGACTTATAATAACTTTAAAATAAAAAAGTATTTTAAAAAAATCTATGAACATCTGTATTCCTAAGTCCCAGCCTACAGCACATACCTCTCAGTTACTCATTTCAACCTACACATTTCTATTTTTAAGCTGAGAGTACCTCGTGGCATTTAAATTCCCCAGGAAAATCTCAAACCACCCCCAGAGATAGTTTTTTTTGTTGTTGTTGGTCAAACTGGTTTTGCCATCAAAGACAACAGTTCCCAGAATAAAAACTTTCCATTTTATACCTTTCAATAAAAGCCATTTTTCCTTAGCTGAGATTCCAGCACTAATATTACTAAAGCAAATTGAGCAGTTCTAAGTTACAGCTTTTTTCATTAATAGAGTTAGGCTCACTACTGACTGTAAGTGATGCTACTTCATTTATTGTATTCAACTGAATAGGAAAAGGATCCAAAAAAAAGTCCCCAAATATTAAGTAAACATCAAACTCCATTCATGAATAAGATTTTCACGTGTAACAGACACTGTAATATCCGTTTTTAAAAACCCCTTCCTGTGCCATATCATTTGCTGTAATGTGATTCCACAGAGTGACTGCCAACCACCAAAGGACCAGCATCTCCCTCCCAACATGGTGCATCCCCAGCTGCTGAACTGCCTCCAACACAGGCACAGCACAGGCACAAACAGCACTGCAGAGCCACCACTAACAGCAAAGAAGCAGAAGTCTCTAGAGCTTCAAAACAGAACTTTTCTTTCTTTCTCCCATGTTCTCCAAGGATTTATTCAATTCTGAAAAATATTTTCTGATTACTTGTAGTAAGTGAAACTTGTTCTCCAGAAACGTGCTTGTTCCTGTGATGAGTCAAGCAGAAGGATTTACTAACATCAGATGCTTACAGTACGCACGTTTCAGGTTTATGGTGCTTGTGTATTCAGTGCAAGTGATTTTGGATGCATATTTCAAACTTCAAGAGAAGAATTAGAATTCTTCTCTTTATAATATTTTATTTAGTTATATAAGTACTCTAGTGAGGTTAAAAAAAAAAAGAGACAGAAAAAAGACACTGTCCCTGTAGGTTAGTTATGCAAGAGCATCAACTTTAGAATTCCATATTAAATATTTACACGCATTCAACATAGTCATGCAAGAAAACCAATGTGTAAGCCCTAGATGCACATGCATTCACACATTCCTCAGTCTGATCACAAACATTTGTGAGCTGAGGAATGTTCATTTCAATCACCTCAGTTTTATCACTCAATTGCTCAACTTCAGTAGACACAATACGTCAAACAAGGTTCTTCAGACTAGCACCAAAGCAATGCATTCTGTGAATATCACCTGAAGGGATGAGGTCCCAACTCCACCAAAGGCAGTGGAAGGGAAGAGGACCATACAAGTATTTCTGTAATACATCATATTCAGTTCTGTTGTCAATACAGGACCTGCTCTTAGGGGGATGGAAGACAAAGTCCTGATATCTGATTGCTAGATTTTTGCTGTACTTTGCTCAGTGCCAAAAACACCTTGAAAACATGGCCACATATTCAATGGGTAAAACACAGTTTTCAAATATAAGATTCAGGCCAGAAAAGTTGCTCTTTGTGACAATAGGAGTTCAAGTGCAGTTACTCAACAATGCTTCTAAGGTCATATCCTAGTGGAGTTTTATTATGGAATTAACTCTCTTGGAGAGCTTCTTCCTGGAAAATAAGTGAGAATATTTTATACTTCATCCCAGAGTTCTAAATCTCATTACCTCATGTCCCCAGCTGAGAGTTAAACAGCGCTTGGCAACATGGAAATCTTTCTAACGAGCAATATGTAAAAGCAGCTCAGTTTTGGCAATGATCTCTACTCATCTCTAATGAAGGAAGGTATCTATGGGACTTAATTTTTTGCAGTCTAACACACATTTGTGGAAACCAGATGTAGGCCACTTTACATTATGAAACAATTATTTAATTTTCAGGTCCCACATGACACAAGGTGCACATTTTGCACTTCACAAGTTCTTAATGTTTTGTCCTGAAGCCAGCCCAAATCTGAAACTTCTGTCATTCATCAGTACCACTGACATCCAGTAATCAGTTTGCTCCCTAAGCACATTTTATTAACAGCATAGAACAGACATTTTCAATATAGTTGAGCAAAGCCAGAGTGAAAGCACTTCTTTGGACAAATGCTTGGCCCCAGAAAACTGATGTTCCACTTAATCCCATCTGTATTTTACAACTGATACATCTCTCTTTTTTTTAAACCTGAATTTACAATGTATTTAGTATTGTTTCCATACTTCTTTTAGACTTATCAGTTCTTGGGCAGAGTGATACTTAAATATTTCCAGATTGCAATAAAAATATACATTTACTGAACAAATAGGGAAGGGGAGAGAGGAGGAAGATGAGGGAAATCCCACCAGCAGATTAGAAAATCGGATGATGAGGTTCTGGAAGAGCAGAAACTCACCAGTTCTATTTCATTTAAAAAAGAAAAGTTGGGTCCACAGGAACTAGAGGGAAAACAGTGACAGACAGACTGCATACCCAGCCGGAAATATGGACATTGAGAATCAGTCAGTTTGTGATCAGGAAGTTTGAGAAAAGGCAACACCTACTACACAAAATTGTAATGCAACTTTAAATAATTCAGAAGTGGGCAACTTGGGAGCATTTTAGAATATGGTAAAAACAACAACAAAAAAACCCCAGCATCTTACAAAACAACCACTGCAATATATTTTCATCTCCACACTTATAAAAGAGCAATTACATTCACTGAATTATCTTTTCAGGAAACGTTTGCTGTGTAATTCAGTACAAATTTGCAAAGCAAGTGTTTTCACACATCATCAAAAATACCACGGTAATAAACAGTCATAAACACTTCACATGCATTACTAAATTATAAAACTTTTTTTGAAAAAAACGAAATGATGAAATTTAAGAGAAGACTGTTTATTTAATTCTTCAACTAATTAATTAGTTTATGCTAATTTGGAGAACCGAAGACTTTCAACCAGAGACTAAGGTTCCCAGTACAGTTTAACACATTCTATGAGGCCTCTGAGGGCTGCACCTACCCTAGGAAAGCTGTGCTGCAATAGTTAAATAAGAGATTGTCTAGAAAAGATACAGCTTATAAACAGCATATATATATATCTGTTACCATAACCTGCAACTGTTCCATTAAAATTTGTATTTATCATCTCTGTCTATAGATATATTAAAAAAATAGATCTGTCAGAAACAACCATTTTGATACAACATTTCACTACAAATATCAGGACATATAAAAATGAAGCCATTAAATTCTCTAAACTTAAGTTCCTCTTCAAAAAATGCCGATGAAACGTGTGAGTCTTAACCTTAATGACAATCGCTCAAGTGGTTTAAACATGAAAAACCCTGGGAAAAAACAGAAGACTTTGGTTCAGTTGCAAAGCAGAAGCACGTATCAAACATCTGCAATGCAACTTGGCTTAATGGCCAGTCTTTATGCCTATCGTGAGGGTTCCTTGGGATAACTCTCAACTGATTCAACTGTACCAGAAATGTGCTCGAGTTTACACTGAATCAAAAAATGAACAAAACATTTCATAGCGATGAAGAATATGGGGCACAAATAAAGGACTTATTTTGGATGATGCTACTCAAATGTCAGAACTATGAGAAAACAATGTAAATGACAAGCTAAATTTGAAAGATATAAGTACTAAATTGAATTAATAATGTAGAAGACTGTGATCTCACAGAACTGCATGGGTTTTGAATCACTTTACTGGACTCCTAGTATAAGTGGCACTAGCTGACTTGCAGTAAAAAGAGGAGGGAAAAGAAAGCCTTTTTTCATGATGACGTACCGTAAAACCATTCTTGGAATAGGTTATTATGCCTGTGCAAAATATATACATACATGAATAAAAAAATTTGGAAGAAATGAAAATTTCTGATAGCGTGGATATTAGCAGCGAAGTGGCTGTTTGTGTGTTGACATTTTTTCACTCAGATAAGTTTAAGTAAGCCAGATTTAGAATGTTACTCTCTTAGTTAAAAATAAATAAATCATACATAGGGCACACTGCAGCTATTGGGAACACGAATGGGCTACTTTGGGCCTGAACACACTTCTGCAGTAGAAAAGAGAACACCAAGCACATTTGGACTTCCAGATATCTAGATGTTCTTTGTACAAGCCAGTCAGAAAGCAAAAGCTGTGGCCATTGAAGTTATGTAAACAGGAGGATTGCTCCCATTAGTCATGGAGCAGTCCCAGAATATCTCCAGTACGTAATAAATACAGTTGGATGGAGAATAGGAATTGAACACTTCCTCAGCTACCACACATCTTACAGATCACTGAAAGCACCAGGAAACGTAAAAGTCTAGGACAATACATAAATGCTTATGTGCAAAACTGGCTATCAGCAAGGAGCATGACTTTAAATAGACTTTTCCCTGACTATAAACTTAAGAAAAAAAAACCAAAAAAATATTTCCTAAATACATAATCAGATTGAGAACTTCCTTGCTTATACTTCTACTAAATTCTTATAGACAAAGCCCACTTTTTTTCTGCCTGAAGCAGAATAATCAGAAGAACAAACTGTTAAAGGATATTTTAGGGCTGCTTCTGCCTGCAAGACAAATGCTTGTACTGTTATGTTGTGCCTTGGTTCCATTCTAAAACAGGCAAAATGTACCTCCAGAAACTCTCCTTTTCTGTTCTCTTGTTTTGAAATGAGATGTTCTAATAAAGATGATTTCAGAGACAGACCACATTTAACAACAAAAACGCTACCAAAAACTTGCAAGAGTCTATTGGAAAATCTGACAGAGATGTCATTGGGCTTCTAAAGAAACCAAATGGGAGCACAGCCTGAATTAGTGATTGCTGGCTGATGCACTTCTTCATACATACCAGACCATTTACAGAGGAACTCTCAAATTCTTGTAACATATAAGCCTTACGGAGAGAGCGTAAGGTTACTCAGTGTGGGTTGCTGGTTTTAATAGACCTCTTCAAAGGAATTCATGGATTCTCAGAGGTGCACAGACCACAGCTTGAAAGCCACTGATGAAGAAAATTTGCAAGTCAGTAGGCTTAAGCAACCTAGCCCAGCTAAGGTACTGCAAAATCAGAAAATCAAACCAGTGCTCTTTTCAGCTTAGGCTATGCCAATGTGCTACAGAACAGGTACTGAAACACCTCCACCTCCCTCAGTGCTCTAATGCATCATTCTTCAGCCATTTTCATGAGAACAAGAGAACCAGGCTGAGGTAGAAATGGAACATTTATAGATCTCAATCACAAAACCAGCTCATAAACTGCAGCATTTATTATTGTATTTAATCCCTTATACTCATTACTCTGTGCTATGCATTCTAAGAGGTGAAAATTCATGTAAGTAGAAGAATAAACACCATATCATAATGTCATCGTGTAGCAGAGTGCTACATATCTGCCTCATCACCACAGCCTTGGTGTTCAGAAGGGCAGACCTGTTTTCAAACAAACAGCCCTGAGTGCATGCAGACTTTGATTTTTCATTTCATTTGTTTGCACACATGCAGACTACTGGGCACACAGCACCCTCCTTTGAAACTCAACAAATAACCCTGGAACTTGATCCTGAAGTGCTTTTCATTAAAGTATAATAAACAGGCGATTTTGAGAATTTGGAACATTCTTGGGATTTTAAAACTGCTGAATTAAAGCTGATTTCTGGAATCACAAGCAAACATGAAAGTAATCAGCACTGCTGTACTTCACATCGTTGCTTTAACTTTGGCAATACAAATGTTTATGGAGCTTTTGGCTTGTTATCATCTGGGGTAATAAATTCTGATACTACTTTTTTTAATCAGCAAATTAAAATCAGTACATTAATTTAAGAGAGTTTGGGCTCCTTTTGTCAAAGTCGATTGATGACTAGTATTCCTCTGCAATATTAACATGTTGTTTAAAATGCTGCTCAAATTTCAAATGCTCACTGGCAAAGTTCAGTAAGTTACTGTATGTATTTATGCCTCAGCATTTATAAATAAGTTGCCTTCAGGAAGTTAAAATATGTCTGAAAATATGACTTCATATAGGTCATCATATGCATATAAAATAAAACAAGGCAATTTCTTACAAGAGACTTTTAGGTTAAAACCAGGAATAACTGTCTCACAGCACGGACACACAAACTATCTGGGAAAGATGCAAAATTTCCATTACTGGAAACCTGGAGAATTAAGTAAGATTAAATTTCTGTCTAGAATGGTTTAAATACTGCTGATAGCGCTTCTGAGTATGGGGACAGAGTAAATGACCTCAAAGATCACATCAAATTCTCATGCTCTGCCTCTTTGTGTTTGCTATTGGATGCTCTTCATGACCTTACTACCTAGGACTTTCTAGTTCACATATTTAGGAGCCCTAATTCTGAATTTGCCCTGTCTTTTAAACATAGAAAACAACATAAAAGCATAAATCTTTCAGAAACAAAATACTGTAGCCAGTTAATCATGAAAAGCACCTTTCACATGTATTGGAAGAAGGGAAGATATTGTACATGCATGAGTTTAGACACATCTGTAACAGCTGGGCATTTCAGCCTGCTCTGTTCTCTGTTCCTGGATATTTACAAGCCAAAGCACAATTTAGGGCAGGGATTAACAAGTAAGATACTTTTTCATTCCTTCACTATAAGAAACAGATTGGGCTAATGTCAGGAGAAGCCATATGCTGCTTCACCTCATCCTAGCTTGGGGAAGAAGGTTAAGTGGTGGGGTTCTGGCAGAACAAGCAGTTTTTAAGAGAGCAAATACTTCTGTTTCTCCTGTTTTCCAGGATGCCAACTGCTTCATCACTTATCCTGACAGACGGTTCAGACATTAATAAAAAACCCTTTTGCAATCTCATGCTTTAACTTTTAGGATGAACAATGAAAGCATTGGAGTGTTGGCAACACTCTTCTAAAGTTGGACTGGTAACTCTGAAATTAATCTATACTTGAGAATCATCCAGTCTACATAAAAATACTATTTCCAAATACCTGCACTTCTATCATCTCAGCTTTTCTTGAATTGTCATCCTTGGACATCACAATTAAAACCTCTAGAGTACTGGCAGCTGGATCAGTGTTATTTAGTAGTAAAGATGATAAGGATTCCTACTAGGAGATATCAGCTTTTAAGGCTGCACTGCCTTTATACCCCCTTCATATGACCTGTTTTTTTCGTTGATTCAGTATTCTCCAGTGTCTGAAGTAGGTTATGCAACACTTACAGGAAAATACACCCACTACAGGATTTTACAGTACAAAGTCATTTGAAAGCTGGGACAAATGGGAGGAGATTCCAAATGTGTTCTAATTAAGGACTACAATGACATTAAGTTGGAACTAAAACACTCAAGACATACCTGGTTTGGTCTAAGATTACACTGTCCTACGCCAATGGCTGGCAAATGAAGAATTAAAATGAGTGCTCATGGCCTGCAAATAGCACAAATAAAGAATACTAAAACGGCTGCTCGGTTTCCCTGCTGTGCCAAAGGTGATTAGTTGACACTGACTGCAAGCATTAGAAGACAGTTCTGCTGTTCCGTTGACCTTTTGAGATATACAAGAGACTCGAAAATGTTTGCTAATTATTGTCATTTTTGCCAGCTGCAACAGAATTCGGAAAATACTTTAAGTAATTGTTCAGGGATGCAGGGCTGGTTCAACTTATCTTTTACTTTCGTTATTTGTGAAGCAGGATGGCAAACCAGAACTCAAATTGCTGAAAAGTACTAAAATGAATGGCATTCAGCTCATTTCTTTTAAAAAAGATTCACATTTTCTACATTTCTTCTTGCTTTATGGAAAAGACACAAAAGATAATGGATTTTCATTGTACAAAAACATTGCTTGACCAATTTTTTTTTTTTTTTTTTTTACATAAAATGCACACGACTTGTTGAATAACTTTATCATCTTCAAGTAGCTTGAAAAGAAACACCTTAAAAATTGGAAGGGGTGATGGCAAAATACTTGCAGTTGCTTCTTGCTGTGCACTGATATTTTAGGAAATCTGTAAAACAGCAAACGTTGATCTTACAAGTTGGATTGTTACACTGCCTACATTTATATATTTTAATATAATCTGTGCTATCATGTAAAGTGTTTATTTTAATAGTCTGAGATTTAAAGATGCAAAAAAATACAGAATTAACTTTATTCAGCAGATTCATTTCCAACTAAAATTCAGCTGATTCTTTCTCATTAATCAATATGCTAAACGAATATTAATGAAATCCAGGGAGACAGATTTTTAGAGACATATTCAACATCTTCCTGTAGCCTACTGAATTCAGGTGTTAAGGAAAATGCATGATGAAATTCCAAATGTGAACTATATGGGTAAAGCCAAAGTAAAAATTGATAAATGCTGTATTAAAGCATTCCATTTACATTCAGTTACACTAATTGTGTCTCAGTAAGCATACTGAACACCTTGCTAAATGAGTAGCTCTCCTCCCTCAGGGGACAGCTCAGAATTTTTATGTGGTTATTTATCTGAGGTTACTTTTTATTAAGTTAAATCAAATTTGTTTAAAGTTCCTCAATAACTACTGCTTTCACTTTTTTTTTTTTTTTTTTTTTTTTAACAACTGCTTGTCACCTAGGATCACCTAAGTACAGGAGAAGCAGATACTTCTAACCTGGCCCGGAAAGGCTGGAGATTTGATGAATTTGAACAAGGACAATGCAGAGCCCCACACCTGGAGAGGAATAGCCACACTGTTCAGTACAGGCTATGGGCTGATTTGCCAGAGAGGAGCTCTGCAGAGATGGACCTTGGGGTCCTGTTGACCAGCAGGTTGGCCATGAGCCAGCTGTGTGCCCTTGTGGTCAGGAAGGCCAATGGGATTCTTGGGTTCATTATAAAAGAGTGTGGCCAATAGAGGTGATCCTTCCCCCTCTGCTCTGTCCTGGTGAGGCTGCATCTGGAGTGCTGCGTTCAGTTCTGGGCTCCTCAGTTCAAGAAAGAGAACTTCTCAAGAGAATCTAGCAAATGGCTGCAAGGATGATGAGGGGCCTGAAGCATCCCCCTTATGAAGAAAGGCCGAGAGACCTGGGGCTGTTCAGGCTGGAGAGGACTGAGAGCAGACCTTATCAATGCTTATCAGTATCTAAATGAGCAGGTGCCAAGTAATTGGGGCAGGCCCTTCCAATGTGCCCACCAGTGGAACAGGACAACAAGCACAAACCGGGATGCAGGAAGTTCCATATGAACATTAGAAGGAACTTCTTTACTTTGAGGATGACGGAGCACTGGAACAGGGTGCCCAGAGAGGTTGTGGAGTCTCGGGGGATATTCAAGACCTGCCTGGACGCCATCCTGTGCTACCCACTCCAGGGAACACAGTGGGTTGGACTAAATGATCTCCACTGGTCAATCCCTGTGATTTTGTGACACTCTGAGACACACTAGAAATTTTCTACTGCTCATTTCTAGTGTAAAGATGATACAAATAATCAGTATTAATGTGAAACAATATGTTTACTTTTGGCAGGAACTGATTGTACTGTGCCACAGAACTCAACAATACAAAAGTACCATTTCCAACACCAGATGAGCTGGTAGTGCTCCTGCAGGGCTAACCCTGCTATTCATTTCATACCCAATGTTTGCTTCCTGCCCAAATGACACCTGTGTGTTTCTTCTGAGCCAGTATGCGTTTGCATACACAAAAGTGTATTTCAAGGTTTCCCCAACAGGGTTTTTAATTTATACTACTTAAGAATAAATTGATTTCAACAGAAAAATATAAAATTTATGGAATCCCAAAAGATAAGGAAAAAAAGCAGAAGTATCTACTTTTTAGAAAGGGAGTATAGAAAATTTGTGATCTGACCAATCACTCAACTAAAGATTTTTTTCCTGTAAGAGCAGGAAAAAAATCAAGAATTGGATGCTAAAGGAGTGACAGACCTGAAAACACTAACACGAATGCAGTTTTGTCATAAATGTTAGCAAAGAAAAAAAAAAGGGAAGCAAATGACATATTAAAAGGCCAGAAAGAGAGAAGAGTGTGTCAAGTCTGTGGTCAAGCTGTCCTATTGTGCATGGCTGCTCAGAAAGGGTCTTCTTCCTTATTTTCCCATGTTGACAGAACTGCAGAGCCTGCCGGCTCTTCTTCTAAGCCCCAGCATTCATCCTCATGGGGATTTGGCAAAGTGATGCACTGCTCTCCTTCCAAACAGAAAGGAAACACAAATCTCTTGCATGCCAATAAATTGAAGAAATTAACTTCTAAGAATTGTCCCCGGGGCAATACAGCTGTGAGCCATTATTTCTTGTGATGGGGCCAAGGTTTTTGTTGTTTTTTTTTGGTTTTTTGTTTGTTTGTTTGTTTTACCCCTCCCTCTCCATTGTCCCATATTCTTAACATGCATCTGATAAAAGCTGATTTGGCATGGCAGGCTCAGATTTATAGCTGCATCCTCCAACACGGGAAAAATCTCTCTATATTCAGAGAAATGCATACAGATGACAAACCCTGCATATAAATCTGAAGATCATAAAAAACAGGTATAGGAGCTTGGCTGATTTGCAAATATAGACAGTGTGTGGGAAAAATTACCCTTGGGCTGTACACAAATAAATATAGAAAAAACAATTTACGTGAACAGTTTGAAGCTGGACGAGAAACTTCAGCTGGTTATAAACACAAACACAGAATATTTAATAGACTTCTTAACAGAGACCTTAGAGTTGTATCAGAAAAGCAGTACATTTTATTTTCCTCTGAGGCAGAGGATGCCTGCTGTGTTAACACAGCTGAATTCTCTGTAGAAGGCTAGAAAGCACATGAAAAGCAGTCATGACACAAACTGATCTAAGGATCATAGGACAAGGGACATAAGATTGATAAGATTGAAGGAGGTCCCTTCCAACTCAAAAGATTCTGTTGTTTCTATTGGCACATTCATTTCCACTTCTGACTGCAACCTGCTGTCCATTCCATCTGTATACATGTACTTTTTCAAAGTTTACATATAAGGAGCATGAGGTTTGCTAGATTGACAAGGAACAGATGAATCACGAGTACAATGAGTGCTACCATGACCAGGAGCATGGAAAGAAGCAGCCATCCTCATGGGAGCTTAAGAGCAGCTGTACCTTCTCTCCTGTAGGGGTGCCCTTTCTGATTTAAATCTCCAGGTTACCACCTGATGACCAAGAAGTAGGGTACATCACAGGAATGGTAAGGAAATACTTGAATGTTGAACATGTGGAAGCATTATCCTCCCTAAGGGAACTAAGTCAGAAGAGGTTAGCAGGCATCCTGGCCACAGCCTCAAGAAGCAACACAACACCACCAAAAGTAAGCAACTGGCTTAGGAGGACCAAATTTCAGGATAGCGTATCCTGTACCGTCCTGGATGAACTCATCTACAATCCAAAAATAAATAAGTAAAAATACAAAATACAAAACCACGAAGCCAGGATCCCATATCATTGATAAATTCTCTTTGTAAATCACTGGCTCTCTATTACCTTCACTAGTCTGCAATCTATTAACCCAGGACACTGAAGAATTTTGTTCTGAGGAATAAAGTATTTTTAACTTGCCACATTTTAACTACTCACATCCCTGTGTGAACAACACTACAGCAGTGACTACATCTGCACCAGCACAGTTTTTTTCTTTTTCTCAGTACAGGTTTACTAAAATACAGAAAAAATTTTGCATGTCTTTGAAAGAATGGAAAAACGATTTTATGTGGATCAGTGAGGAGAGCAGTAATTGCCACAGGGCTGACAATAATTTATGCAGAAGTTCTCAATTTCTCCTAATGGCCTGTCAGATGGTGAAAGGGAACGCAAAGCAGATCACAAAAACAGCAGTACAGCTTCTGATAACAAATTCTTGAAACTTTCACTCTTACTAAGAAATGTGAAAATAGAGTTGAAGTAGCTTCTGGAGAAGCAATAAACCCAACCACGCTATTATCTACTAATTCACATAGATAGGATTTTGTGATTGCAGTAGGAAAAGAAATAATGTTTTCCAACATTTGTTCATTTTTTAAATGAGAATGGAAAAAAAAAGTAGGAGAACAAAAACTTCATGTGCTTCAAACAATAGATTACTAGCAGGTAGGAAGCTGATTGATGAAGATAGTTACCAGTACTGTAAAAACCACAGAAATTTGAATTCTTTCCAACAACAGAAAGTGAATTCAACTCAGAAAATAATTATCTATTTACTTTTCTCAGGACAGTACCAAAACGTTGAGATTTGGAAATGCAACCATACTGCAGTCAGAAGACTTCAATTTGGGTAACATATCAACATCTATGGTATCAAATCGGAAAAAAAAGAGTCTACTAACCCCCAAAATTTAAACTTTAGAGCTCATATCCGCCTAATACATCAAAACATACTGATGTATACAAACATTAGACCATGCCATCAGACAAGTTTCTCAAAGCAATTCTTGCACTCTGATATTTTTTGGATATTTGTATTTTGGCTTTCAAACACATCAGGAAAAAATACTTTGCACTTAAACTGCAGAACCCACTTTAATACTAACTCAGTTACAGCTTCAAAACGTAAAGGATTCAAGCATCTAAAAAGAAAGTGTTATCTGTTCTAAAAAGTTAAATATGACCTCAACTTGCCACATGACATAATAAAGCCATTGGTAGATGAAGTTTGAGATTTGTGAAAGGCATAGAAATGTATTAAATATATGGGCAGCATATACATTTGCTATTAAAATGCTATTTAAAAAAAAAACACATGATAGTGTTTAGCAGTGTCCCAAAGACGTTTGTTTTCATGTTGCCATTTAAAAACAGCCCAAATCTCAAACCATCAGGCATGAGGGAAATGGCATTTCTCTCTTGGCTCTCCCAGTCTCTCCAGTGCTGCAAGGCACGTGGCCAGGCACAGGTGGGACCTGCCTGCTCATAAAGGTGTCCTGGGAAAGGACATCTACCAATAAACTGTATGTATCCTTGGCATCCATTTAAAATTACACTGATTTTAAAATGAGAGAATCTTCCACATATAAGGAATTGCTCATAAATAAATAAATAAACACACCGTTGGAAAAATTCAAAGGACCAAATTTAAAATGTGTTCAAAAAGCTGGATTACAGAATATTCTCTATGTTGATCTATTCTCTCTTGTGTAAAGCGTGGCAAAAATCTTCAAGGAAAACAGCTTTAAAATGATGGGGAAACCAGAGGCCATTGAATGGAAACACTGTGCTGTGGGAAAACACGAATACGTTTTCCCAGGTTGCACTGCTGAGCTTTCTGTACCATTCCAGAATTTCAGATGTGTCATACATTCCCACGGGAAAAGAAACATTTTAAATATTGCATTAAACCAAAACAGCAACGGTAATAATAATGATACAAAATCAGAATCTGATGGCATAAGCCTTCTTTTCCTAGAACCCTGTAACAATCCTGTTTTCAGAATTATTTCCCTACTAAATAATCTTTATAGTAAGAGAACACTTGGCACATTTGTGCCTAGGAAAGAAGATTGCAGGCTTCAATCCTAATTTTGTAAACCATCGTTTGTGGTTTATGATGTCCCCAGGGTATCTTACTATGTCCAGTTATGAGGTAATAAAAATAATGTTTTCTTCAGTTAAAAAAACCAAATTACCTCCTTTCCCTACTCATGCCTAAATCAAACACCTGCTGAAAACAATAACAACATAATTCAAGGTGAGAAAGCAACAAAAGTCTTCCTGATCATATATAAAAGACAAGGAATTTTAAGTGTGCTACAAGTGCTCTGCGGAGCTACGTGCGTATTGTGTTTGTGAATGGGAAAGGAAAAAGGAAGGGTCTTCAAGGAAAGTAGCCAAAGGAAACTGAAGCAAATGCAAAAAGCATTTCAAGGCTATATTTAGAAGAAGGCATTTTTCATACATTTGCCAAGCTATTCACGTCATTTCACACAGCAGGTTTTATCCAGCTTTGTAAGTCTGAGAGAGCAGGAAAGAAAAAATCTGGATCAGTTGCCAGAAATGGAAATCTTGCATTTATGCAGAGGAATAAATATTTTAAGCATGTGAATTCAAGAGTACTTTCCAAAGGAGGGAGAGGAAAAAAAAGAATAAAAAGGAGGGGAGGGGGACTTAAAGCCTTCTACAGATATCACAGCAGTAACATGACATAGCCTCCAATGCTCTTTGTTGAGCTGGGTTTGCCAGCCATGGAAAAAACACTGAAAACACTGAAATGAGTGAATTTCACCAAGTCCAAGTCCTGCTCATGTCTGCATGCACAGGATCATCAGTTACGTAAGCAATTACATATTTCTGCTTTGTAACGCATTAAGCAATAATCTAAGATTAATAAATACCAACCACAAGCTCAAATATGAAAACAGAAAGAAATGCTCAAGTTTCATAAGAATATGATGATTTATAACTCACTTCACATGCAGCATGAAGTTCAGTGGCTTGCATAAAGAAGTGTCAAGCACGCAAATAATGTCACTACCACGTGTAATGGAAATAGAAGAAAACAACACAGAGTTCCTCTTCGTGACCTTTTGGAGGGTAGGGATGGAAGCAATTGGAAATACAGGACTTTTTTTTTTACCTTTTTTTTTTTTTTTTTTTTTTTTTACTTTAACTTATGTCAATGAATTCAATCGAAAGTTTTTACCTTCATTCCCTTCTCCAGGTGGCTGATAAAATGAAAGCCCCAAGGATATGATGGCTGCAATTTCCAAGATTATAAGAGTCACATCCTGCAGCGCTTCCCACACTAGCTGTATGAATGTTTTTGGCTTCTTTGGGGGTATGAAGTTTTTTCCAAAAATAAGCTTTCTTTTTTCTAGATCTGCAGCAGTGCCAGCTAACCCTGTAAATAAAAACAAACAAAAAGTAATTAAAATTGCAGAGAAATATACAGTAACTGCTTATATCTGTCTTTTTGTATATTATAGAATAAATTAAAATATATTTGAAGAATTTAAAAATAAATTACTTCAATAGCGATAAAACAAGCTTTACCATCCATGGCATATTAACAAACAGACAGATTAGCCACTTAAATTTTGCTTTTGCAAGATGATTTGTCACTACTTTCTGAAAAGGATGTTAATTAGTACCAATTCTTGTCAGTTTTAATCCTAAACAAGTCTGTGAATAGTAGGCTTACCTTACTAGGTCCTATACAGGTAGATAAAAGATACATATGTGTATGCAATGACTTCTGAATATAATCATAAGGTCAAACTAAGTTATATTTGAGATGTTACATCTGGAATGAGGCTGAAATGGCTGTCGGCAGCATTCAGTAGTACCAGAAGCAGCAGCACATCTTTGTTCTGACCTCAGGTCAATGACCTCAAAGAAAAATTCAATAAGGCATGTCATGTTCTTCAAAGCAACTGCTCTCGGTGCATATGTACTGTCACATAATTGCTGGAATGAACTGCATCAATTTTTTTTCCCTTGAAGAGACAGCCACAGTGACAGTATGTTTGCATAAAGGGAAACAAGGTTTCCTTAGATCTGTATAGATGTTTGGATTTTTGCATGATGCCTCAAATTCTGGATACAGTGTAAGAATGTGATTGTAGTTGTGCTGAGTAACCTTTCACTTAGGTGTTTTTTCCTGTTTTTTTAATTGTATTGAGTCTGTTCATGTCTAGCACTTTTTCTGTTAAAAAAACAAACAAACAAACTACAAAATACAAATGTTAGTGCAGAAGAAGCATAAAGAACATCAACAGAGCAAGTGGTCACATGTATCTGTCAGACAATATTGATACCAGTTGGAACATTTACAGCCTGTAAGATTTGAATGTAATTAGCGATGTAAAATTAGTCATGCTTATTCACACTGAGCTGACACAATGAAAATAGGTGAACCCCAGAGGGCTACAAAGGTGCCTGCACGAGAGCAAGAACCATCCCACGCTGGAAGGATTCCCATCATCCCCCTCCTCATGCACTTCAGGGTAACTCCATCTCTCCTCTAAGAACCCTGACTCCTGTGGGTCCATGAGGAACAGGAAGCCCTGTTGCAAGGATCCCCAATTTGCCAAGCAGAAGCAGCGAGGATCCAAACATGCTAACAGCATTCAGCTCTGCATCTCCTCCATTCAGGACTGGTGCAGCCATTCCCAGTAGTGCAGCAGATGCATGGCAGTGAAATACCTGCTGGATGAAAGCACCCAGCACTAGCCTAATTGCCTAAAGCGATGCTGCTCTGAACGTATCAATCCTGCCATAATACAGCCAAAGACGTTGACTCACCTTTCACTTGAAGTATATAATTACAACTGCTGTGTAGCTCCTGGCTCTTGACTAACTCATCAAACTTTCATTTCACCTTCAGCTTCTCAGAAACACTATCCTCTCCCAGATAAAGGCATGCTGTAGTTATTATTACCTCACCCAATTTAATTTGCAGTACCTACTGCAGAGTGAGACTACAACAGACAGGTTCCAGCTGCTATAAAATGTGACCATCTCCATGATTCATACAATCACACACCAAACTTCTCAGCTCCTCCATGAGTTCTCATTCAGCTTCCAATGTGGGGTAAAGGCTCTGCCCCCATGAAATGTGAATTGCAGACAGTGAGTCATTTGTGTAGTTGCACTGTGAACCAGTGCAGACCACAGAAGTTAGGACAATGCACATGAGAGATCAGAAAGGCCGCTCACTCCTGATGGGATGTGATGCAGTGACAAGCCTTTAGGAGGAACGAGACAAAGCCAGTTCAATCAGCTTCCAGAGGGCTGCAAAGCCCTTGAATACAAAACAGGTTTTTCATTAAAAATGGCACGCACAATTTTTGCTATTTCCCCAAAACGTATCCAGAATACAGCAATGACTTCATATGTTAAGGGGCAAATTCATTAACAACGTTGAGAGTGTAGCAATTTTGAACAGAAATGTTTGTATCATGCATCTACAAGCAGACATGCAAAACATGTCTGAAACAGAGAGACCTCAAACATATTGGAAAGCAGAAGAAAAAAGTGCCTGCAAAAGGATTATTTTCCAACATGGAACATATGTGCACAGCAGTGGGCCAGCTCCGGCAGGTGAGCACATGATTGGTTACAAAACAGCTTGACAGGGATGGATGATGCAGCACAGGAAATACTGGACGTATACTTGAACGATCCTAATTACATTTATCCAGATATGATGGATTCACCATTTCACAAAGCGTGCTTATATATGGCCTCCTGACAGCAAAGTATATATATCCTGCCCTACAGTACTGATCTTAGCACACACACAGAAGTGCTTTATAGGTACATACATTTCTTTGGAAAGGACTCCAAAGAAATCCAAGAGCTCATGCTCCTCTAACACAAAAACTGTTCACTGACCTTGACATTTAGATACTATAAGTTTGAGGACTAAATGGGGCCTAAAGCATCTATGTCCAATAGTATCTTCCAGATTATAGATTACGTAACCTACATTACATTACCTACTCTTTCTTCTTTAATTATAACATTTATTTTCCTGTAAATTATTTAGAAATGATGGAAAATGAAATTCAATGTTCAGTTCTAATCAAAAGGTTTCCATCCTCCTCAGGTCTGGCTATCACTCTAAAAAGCCTACTCAGCTTTCTTTTTTTTTTTTTCTCTGAATGCCAGAAACTGACAAATGCCTGTATTTATTGAGCAAGAGGAAAGGAGAGCGTGAAGTAACCTGAAGACCAGCGATAAAGCCACATCATAACTGTGCCAAGCATTACTGCAGAGATAAGGTCAGAAAGGGACTAGAAAATACACAGAGCAATCCATGTTATACACAGAGATACAGCTAAGGGAGTTGGGAATCTAAGGCAAAGATGTTTGTTTTACAAAAGCTTCCATTAGTTCTCAGTGCTGCTGTCAGCAGAAGGTACACAGGGGCACTCCTTATCTCTTCAAAGAATCTGTTTTTGTTTTAATCAGAAATGTTATTTTACGTAGTCCTAAAGGTGCCTTAGACAAGGCAAACTTTGTGGCTTGAAGAGGACTGGAGGTCACTCAGGCTTTCTGTTGCACAGGCAGATCTGTAGGGCGCTGCTCCCAGTGAGCGCACACTGCCGAGCAGTACAGATGGTGGAAACGTCAGTTAGCACAGCAAGAGCTGCAAGTGGACATCTGTCCTCGCCATTACTTTTAACGAGGAGACGGCGTTCCTGCTGCTAGCTTTGCTTTTTCCTCCTCCCTTTATTACACATACTGACTTCATTATTGTTCTTGAATATTTTTTTCTTTTCCATTCGTCGCTTAATCTACGTATTGACTGCTGTGACAATAATGAAACAATAGCACAGATGAGAGCAATTGGAAATATCATTTCTATATGAGGAGACAAAACATTTCAGGAAGTGAAAAAGAATCAGTGGAGATTAGAAAATTTAATGGAGATATTGGTTCTACCTGACTTCAGAACTCATGCGTTCCCGCATTCAGTGCTGTATTTGGTACAATGATAAGTCACACACTGGCTGCTTATAAATGCATGTGTCCACATAAAGATAATTTTTTAAAAAATACTTTTTTATGTTGAGGCTACACAACACTTCTCTGCTTGGCCAAAGTGTTTTACAGTCATTATGCAGTTTTTGTATTAAATTTATCCACAAATAGGATGCATCTATGTAGTAAATACTGTGAACACTGAGTACTGATGCATTAAGCAATTGAATAATTTTACAAGGCTTGTTTCCAAAACTTTTCGCAGAAATTTGTCTGAAATCTGAGGAGAAGAAAAATGTGATTACATAGAAAATCTTTTCTAAGATGTAGAGTATATTAATTTCTTCTTTCATCTAGCTCGCCTTTGTAACACAGATTTACTTATTATTTTAACTGTTGCTGTTTCAAAGGGAAAGAAAGATTAAAAACCTGGAGAAACAACAATTAATGCTTGTTTTTTTTTTTCAGTTCCTTATCTACAACTGCCAGTTACTGACACTGAATATAAAACCAGTTAATGCTTCCTGAAAAATTATATTTTTCCTGACAATCATCTCCGCTGCAACCAAATGCAGCATCACAAACAGGATGATTTTGATGATGCAAAAACAGCAAAATCACGTTCCTACTGAAGCAACAATTCAGGAGAATAAAAACACAAGGTAAAGCTTAAGAGAATAGTTAGAATGGTTCACATCCACTTAAACTATGGAATGAAGACCCACGTTAACAAAACCCAAACCAGAACTATTTGAACAGTGAAATCTACAGACAATTAAATACAACACACACAAATACCTCCTCTTCTAGCACTGACCTCCCACGCTCCTCCCAGCCTACTCTCAAACTCCATTCTCAAATGGTGAGCATTTCCTAGCATAACAGTACCTCCACAGAATCACAGAATTGTAGGGGTTGAAAGGGACCTCCAGAGATCATCGAGTCCAACCCCCCTGCCAAAGCAGTTCCCTACACCAGGTCGCACAGGTCGGCATCCAGGCAGGTCTTGAACATCTCCAGAGAAGGAGACTCCACCACCTCCCTGGGCAGCCTGTTCCAGTGCTCCGTCACCCTCACTGTAAAGAAGTTCTTGCGCATGTTTGTGCGGAACTTCCTATGCTGCAGTTTCCAGCCGTTTCCCCTTGTCCTGTCTCCACTCACCACTGAAAACAGTCCGGCCTCGCCATTCTGCCCCCAACACCTTAGATATTTATAGACCTGGATCAGGTCCCCTCTCATTCACAGAAATTAAAAACTAAATGATTACCAAGGTGATACTTCATCTTAACTTTCTTTGCCTTATTTTACCACTTCCATTTATGCCTCATTCAAGTCTGAAATCATCCCTGCCACTACTACTGCTACCTAACCCTTCTGTATAGCTAGCCCAGGTCCACTGACATCTATAGTCCTTGCATAACTGCTCTGAAATCCAGTAGGAATTAGAAATATTAGCTCACTTACTATTATTTTAATACAGAGAAGTCAAACTCCTAATCTTATTCTACTTTTTTTTCCATGGGATTCTGTTTTCTGGCTTTGGGAGCAAATTTCTAGGTACTACTCTTCTTCCCTCTCTTGACAAAGCTGGATCTGATGGCAGGCCCTCTTTTCTTCTGCTTCCATCAGTCTACAAAGTGCTATCTTCTGAGTAAAATCGCTCAGTAAAATTTAGATGAGTACCTAGTAACCAGCAGATTTAGCTTCAGAGATCTTCCTTCCCTTCTGGAGAGGGAACAACTCTCCCTGCGTAAGTAATAGGACAAGGCAAGGAACCACAGGCAGTGAACTATGATTATCGTTATTGTTTTGCTAAAGGCTAAGGAAGGTGTATTTTTTTTTCTTATGTATAATGATGTCATCAAGCACAACATGAGGAGCTACAAGATATGGTTTAGTAGCTTGTGGTACTAATAGGAATGGGAGGGTGGTTGGACTAGATGATCTTGCAGGTCATTTCCAACCTTGCGATTCTGTGATTCTGTGATGTAGTGCAACACCACTTGTCTTAAACACTACAGTTTAATAGATCATTAAGTGTTCATGACACTGGTGTAAAGGGTTTCTAAGCAAAACAAACACCTGCTTTGGTACCAGGTATGCCAAAAGAACATACATTGACCACATTAGACCACCTACTTTACGACCAATGGCAGGATATGTGTACATCTTTATATTACAAAGACATCAGACAAAGTGAATACATTCACACATATAATGGATTGCTCCATCTCCTCTGAGTTTTATCACATATTTTACTTGAAAAATTCTTAGAATTTCAATGTACTGCATCTGATTAGTCCATCTTAAAACCAGTTAAAGCCAGTCTGTCAGTAGAATTGAAGGAAAACATTTACTGGTTCCAGCAAGCTGAATTTGAATTCCACCAGTGAATTTCACCTCAATGGATAATTGCTTTCTTTTAATCTCAAAACAACAAAGCTGACTGCAAAGCATAATTAATCTTATTACCTGCTTTCATTAATATCACCTGCTTATATTTGCTTACATAAGTTGTAAGAAATTTGTCTAGAATTTAAAAGCATTTGGAATCATAAACCATCCAGCATATGTCCCGTAAGCCTTACGCTGCTGATGCTGCTGCTTTGATGACCCCAGCTGGCCATGCTGCCTGCAGGCCTTTACATGATTTAGAATCCCCTCGAGTCAAATGTCTTACAGTCAGAGCTGACCAGGCAGCACACAGAGACGTGCACAGAGGTGGCAGAACCACGAAATGAATTAAAGGTCCCTCCATCTCCTCAGTAACCATCTCCCTCTTCACATCTGACAGCAACAACCAGCCAAGTCAGCCTGTCTTATCCTACAGAGTTCTCCAATGGCCACAGCTGCAGTGGGGGGATCACAGCTCAGCATCAGTAAAGCTTCAAGCTGATACAAGTATTCTCCTAAACATATTTATCATTAGAGTTGCAATCAACAACTATCACTCTGAAGTCACACCTCTAAACCACACGTGGTGCTGTTGTTAGGCAGTGTTGGTTTCTTTTTTTTGAATAAACTAAATGAAAAACTTAATGTTTTTATTTACATACTGATACCTCTAGTGGTAATTCTAGGAACAGATAAACAACAACTTGCCTTTCTACAATGAGTTTCTCTCTCTCGTTCTCCTCCTATGTAAAGAAATGGCTAAGTAAAGGTATTCCTACTTTACAAGGCAGAGAAAGGCTGCAGTTCTTGCCCCAGACAATTTGGTGGCAGCTGAGGGCAGTAAATGCTCATCTCCGAGGATTTCTGATTTACAATCAGCTGCAAGATACCATGCAGTCTTTGCTATTGCCAGGAAACACTAAATACTCAGAGACAAGTTTAATTCATTTACCCCATCTATGCATTTTGGTTTTATTTCTCCTATTTTAATTTATTTTCCTCTTCTTTGTAGAAGCTATTAAACAGGAACAAATAATTTACCTATGATAACTGATACCAATAACACAGAAATTGTTTCCAACACTGACTGCAAATACCTAAAAAGCCACATATCTGCAAGCCATGCTACAATTTCATAATAATCTAAAAACCAGACTTACGCACAGGGCATTCCCATCAAGCCAACAGACAAGACACCATGTATTAAAGGCAAGATCTGAATCCTAACACATGGACAATATTTTTTGCCTTGCCTAAAATGACACCAAAAAAGTTCCTACCCAGGCTGATAAAGAGTTCATTGAGAGTTACAGTCCAGTATAAAAGCACAGGAATTAATTAGGATTTCTTATTTACTAAAGTAGTGGTATCAGTGGGAGTACAGATGTCAAGAAGGAAGAAAATTCCACTGGAACTAATTTCTTCAGCTCTTACTCCAGTCAATAATCATTACACCATTTACACGTCTCATTCTGTGCATCTCAGGTATTCTTCTTTTGTTCTTCTGAAGTAGTATCAGGTGCAACAAAAGCAATAAAGGCATTAATTTCAGTACTGCACAAGATGTGGTTATTTCAATGAAGCTGATAGAAAGTATAAGGGAAATACCATTCAAAAACAAACTTAAAATGCTGAGTTACGATTGCTCCAGATCACTTGAAAGCTTTTTCTTGCTCTCAATATTTACATCGAGTATATCTTACTTAAAACAGCACTCACTGGCTATCCTATAGTATCACACTGAAAAAGCACTAACATGAATAAGGTAATTGCAGAGAAAAGCAACCATGTTAACTTAACAGAAGAGACCCAAGAGCTCAGCCAAGAAAAAGAGCAGCAAGTAAATGAGCCCATAAAAAAAAAACTAAGTTGAAAGCCTTCTGTAATTAACACACCTTCATAGCCACTTACCATCACTCTCACTGGAGCTCTACAAAAAAATTCCCTTCTTTACTTCATGTGTATTGCTGACAGTAATCATGGGAACGACAGAAAGGGCAAAAAGTCCCTGAAATCAGTTGGTTATTCCAACATCTCCAACTGCCTGTGTGCCCAGGCCTATTTTTACAGTCAATAGCTAGTGACACTGTGCCTGGGCACTGCTGCTATTAAGTAACATCTCAACAAAGAAATCCAGAATTACCATATCCACAAATTTCCCTTTTCCCAGCACCCCAACAGCTCCACGCTGTTCCCTCGGGTCCTGACACTGATACCAGAGGGAAAGGCAAACAGTGACATAGCTTTACATGTGTTGTCATCACAACAACAGGATGGAAAAGAGGTTTTTTGTAGATGAGGCCAGGAACCTGTAGGTTAAGGCAAATAACTTAAAATATGTTTAAATAAATAACACAGGAAAAAATCTTAAGTTCTGAAGAAAGAAGCACGTATTGTAGTGATGTCCGTAAGGGAACAAAATAAAAACACCTAAAAAACCTCACTTTGTTAAGCTTCCACAGCATGATTCTCTCCCCTCCCACCCTTACTTTAAAAAAATAAACAAACCAGATAGCAGTGAGCTGTGTTTTTCTGAGGTGTTACCTCCAAGCGCTGTTACTTGGCAGCTCTTAACTTCATTGCTATCTTTGTCAGTGTCATCTGCTTTTCCTGTGAGCAGTGTCAGCTCGTCAGCTGCACAGCAACTGTACTTGCTTCAAGCTGTGCCTTTGCGAGAGGCAGAGCACTTGCTGTAGCTTATCTTAAGCTGCCGTGTATCTGAGACAGAATTCAAGGTACCTAAAAAGAGAACACTGAAGAAAAAGAGTCCTGTGATCTTTATACCATCTGCAAGCAATGTTAAATTGCTTCTGCATGTGACAGTGATGTCACTTAAAATCACAATGCTCAACTTGTGAGAAGATGGTAAGAAAATAAGACGCATTTTGAGCATCCCAGTGCACTACTCCCATTGCCCAGGAGTCCTAGAATAGTTGGACCTTTGAAACCTCAAACAGCACAAACACCATGAGCTCTCTGCTACTTACATAACACTGCACTGCATGCAGCATTGCCATCTCCATGCTCTCCAGAAACAAGTGGGACAAACGCTGAAGATCATCACCTACCTTTCCTCTAAGCACCACATAAATGTGAAGGAACAGTAAAAATGAAAGGAGCTGTAAAGTTTCATCCAGCACCTGAATATCTCACAACACAGATATACAGTTAACTTTAAAAGACATCGGGACTGGTATTTCAAAGCAAGTCCAAATAGCTCCCTATTGTCCCATTTTCTAAATGCATTAAGAAAAGATGTGAAGAGAAGCCTCAAGACCTTCCAGCCTACTGGTAATTAGTTAATTCAGCTCCTGGGTGAAAAGAGCAGCAGGGCAGAGCATGGGGTCAGCAGAGTGATTTAGTTGGGCTGATGGTACTATTTCAACAAAATTGATGTTATTCCTTCAAAGTATTCTTAACTGTTTGCAAAGCATAATAAAAGGTGCTTATTTAATAGTGTGAGAAGTGACAGTTTTCTTGACTCTGACTTGTGAATGACTAGCAAATACAAATGGTGACCAAACCAATCTCAAAGCGTTGTGTGGGCTATGGCGTTATTTTATTCATGTATCCACATGCAATACCACTCCATTAGGAACACAACACCCACAGACTTTTCCTATTTTAGCGCATTAAAAAGCCCAAAGAATAGACTCTCTCAATGTGAAGCATATGTTGTCAATCACCTTGATTATCACTCAGTATAATTAACCTTACCTGAATGCAGTAATCACTAATGAAATTCTCCAGATTATTTTCAAGTACAAAGCAAATACTAAATTCAATTGTAAAGAAAGTACCTCAAGAAAGGAGCTCCTAGTCAACAGCTGCAGTATGAGCATAAGACAGAACGAGTCAAGGACACCGGTATTTTTGTGCAGAACAAACTGGTCCCACTTCGGTATCAAATCTTAATAGAAATATTCGAGTCTTAACCAATGTTCGCTTCTAAATTTTCTCCACAGATGAATTGTGGAGGAATTGGTAAATCTCACTAACCTGCTTTCCACTATTTATTGAGTATATATACTGAGTATGTTTCTGAGGAAAACTGAGACGCTGACCTGCATCTCATCTCGCATCTTCTGGCTGGGGTGAAGTGGAAACCCTCCCACACAACTGGAGGGACATCAGTTAACTACAGCATCTGAACAGGGTCAGCTCAGACCCTTGGGAATTCAAGGTAGCAGGGGCAAGCACCAGACAAGGAGAAGCACGCAGCATGGGCACACTTTGGGAGATTTCTGAAAAAAGGCAACTCCGCACCCAGACCTCATTTTTCATTGATGAGAGAGGTGGGAAACATCTTAGAGATACAAAGGATTCTATGTGGAGTTTGGGAAATCCAAAAAAAACGCCGAAAATTGCTCAAGTATAAAGAAATAGAGAGGTTGTGGAGTCTCCTTCTCTGGAGATACTCAAAACCTGCCTGGATCTGATCCTGGACAATGTACTCTAGGTAACCCTGCTTGAAGCACAGGGACTGGACAAGATGATCCCAAGTGGTCCCCTTCCAACTTCAGCCATCTTGGGAAAGTTCAAGGAGACAGCAAAATTAAACGGATTTGAATTCAAATCTCTCGATTTTCTAGATCATAATATTTATGCATTTTTATGTTAAGAATGACTATTTAAGAAAAACTATTTTGTCTTGGCTTGAAAAGTTGAAAACCTTGAGTGTTTTTTGCTAAGGGCAATTCCAAGAGAACGTAATACAGCAATTCTTCATCAAAGCTCTGGCAGAGGAGTGCTCACATTACAAATGCTTAGGAATTTGTTTTAGATACATAAGCAGAAATTAAATCAAATTGTATCATAATAGAAGTATCAAATTCATACTAACAATAGCCTTGGGCAACTTCAGCAAGTAAACAAAAATAGCATTTCCTTATTAATGCCCAATAAACCCTACAGATATTAATTAACCTGTACTAAATATTTGGAAGCTTAAGTTTTTATTTAATATGAAATCTCAAATTAGAAGTTGGCTATTCAATTTATGGCCTAACTTTCACTGCATACTGGTTTCCTATATTTACACTATGCTAGCTCTCCGATTTTAATTCCAGCCCATTAATTCATTGCTTTGCTTAATCTAGCTCAACTGGGAAGGGTCCCTCTTAATCCAAAACAAAAACATCCATACAAAGAGTTAATCCATAGTGGTTAATCAGGAATAGATGTTCCAAAATAAATCCACAGGCTCATGATAAGTAAATCCCTTAGACTGAGTTTAATTTGGACCACTTTCACCTCAGTTTCAAAGCTGCTGCTAAAGACAAATACATCCCCATCCCACAACTACAGCAATACAGTTATTTGGAGCTGAAGCCATACATCATACAGCAGGAGAACACGGCAATTTTCTTTAGTAAATCAGACGAAAATTTTTGCTCATAGAGAAACAAAAATAGTGAGGAATCGAGAAGTAACAAAAGGAGATTTCTTCTTATATGAAAATTGGGCAGAATTCCAGGCACTACTGTGATTTAACACAGAGATATATATTTAGTTATCAGTTGCTTAAGGATTCCATTAAATCTCTTCTTACCTCCTGGAGGGTGTGCACACAACTACAGATGTGAGCATACAAGCAGAGCAACAGAAACGTGATTTTTTTCTTATGCACCAGCTATTGTATTAATGGAGTGGTCTCTCATAATTTGGAGTTTATCTTAAAAGACAAATGCAGTCTAGGGACTCATTATGTGCAGTCCATCTTAAGAGCATGAACAATCTTCATCTCTGGTCTAAAGGTTAAAGTGAAAGAGCAAAGGATCTCGAGGCCAGTTGTAGGAAACACATCTGATGGCAGCAGACACCAGTACAATTTGTCTGTACACACGTAAAATCTCTATTAGTTCAGTTAACAAGTAAAGCTCTGGGACTTTTGAGTTAATAACAGTCAGTACAAAACAATACACAGATACTGGATAAGATGCAACTATGAAAATTACACGACAGATGATTTCTTTATTTGAAAGTACATTTTAGTTAAGAGCGTTCTCAAATACCCATTCGCATGCCACTGAAGATGGAGAAAAGAAGAAATCCCAGGTAGGCTCATACCAAGAAAAGCAGCATTTAAAATGTTTATGGCCTAACTAGAGCTGTTAGTTTATCCCTTCCATAACTAACTGAAAACTGTATTTTAATTTTCATATGCTTCTCTTCAGGTACAAAAATTAGAATAGGCTTTTCTTTCCATAGCTCTTTACTTATGCTTATTTTTCTTCTATGGCTTCTGCCTCATACAAAATGTTTTGTCCAAATTCATGGTAAGGTGGGATGGCCAAAAATTTATACAAATTGCTACCAACCATAGCAAAAACATTTGGGAAAATGGGCAATCTTCCAAAAACTGGGAACATTCCAGAAAAGCAGAATATGATTCAAAAGCACTTTGTCAACTGTGCAACCATTTTGTTTATAGCTGCAATGCAGCATTCTTTTCAGGTCTTTTCATCTCACTTAAAGGATAAAATGACCCAACTGCCTACTCTGTTCCATCATTATTCATTAATGAAGAGACTGGGCCTAGAGGATTGTCACTGCAGGATTAAAAAAAAGGTTCATTAATACATCCCTTAAGCATGGCACACATTAACACAGAACGAGAGACAAAGACATGAAAATCAGAAACTTTCAAAGTCTGCTTTGGCAACCTTTAGAGAACATCATCAGTTTAAATGTTACTGGTAACAAACATTATTATAAAATTATTTTGATTAATATAGAAAGGGCAAACCCCTTGAAACGTTTTTCAGCGAGATGAACAGCAGGGCTAAGGATGCTTTCAGGCAGACATCTTGAGCATGCATTTATTTTCTGCAGGTTATGTAAGTGGTGAGCAGAGATGAACCAAACGGTCAGGCTGAAACATTCAGGACACTCAAAGGCAAACTGCCCCCCTCCCTCTCTCTATTGCCCTAATTCTTCTATGCCTTCTGTTAAACTTATTTATATTTTTCCATGTTTCTGTTTGCCTCCTATGTCCTTTCCTTTTCCTGAAGCTCATCTTGCACATTTTCCCTCTTCCCTTCGTATACTTTTTCACATTCCTTACTTTCCCCTTTGTTTTATCTCAAAGAAACCAATGCCTCTGATAAATATCAGGTAGCTCTTCCTTCTTCCCTCTCAGTTTCTACTGCTCACTACCTCCCTCTCTGAAACTTCTTACTTTTCTGACACTGCGTATCTTCTGGGCCACAGCTGTTTCTTAGCTCTACACAGCTGTATTTATTTATTCAAATGAGGAGCGTGAGTACCAAATACATAACATTTTTGAAGAGCAGTATGTTGCAATACTCATATGCTGTCAGAACTGTTGCTTTCCTAGATGGCTCTGCAATGCTATGTATATGTTCACTGCAGACTTAGGAATGACATTCAAGAAAAGCTCTTTTATGGAAACAAAACACTGCCCACTACGCAGGTCTCAGAAAATCTCAAGAAAAATATTCTACTTATTTAATGATTACAGAAAATAGAATCCAACAAAAAAAATCAGAAGGAAGTCTATTACGTGAGACTATTAATACCAAGTACCAATATTACACTCCATATATGCTCTCAAGATTTTAGATCTTACTGGAAAAATGAGCAATTCTTGCTATTACGGAAACAGGTTACATAACATAAGACAACACTGATCTTTTAACTTCCTGAGCGCTGTTTGTGTCCGTCTTTATCTGCAATTAAGCTTAGTGCATATGAAGTTCACCGGCTGCCGAAGCTCAGAGGACTGATACAGCCTAGGACAGGTAACTCAAGCTCCCTCTACACTGACCTACCAAACTCTGACCTATTAGACCTGTCTGGTAAAAGTGAGAAGGGATTACAATTTCATTCAGATCTTGATATCTGAGCAATTCATTGACAAGAGTACCAATTATGTTCAATCCCGTCACCTTTCCCCCTACTTCTGGGCTGGACTGATTTGCCATGAAATGGTAATCTTGCATCATGCTGAATTTGATAAGAGTGACCTAAGATGAAATGTTCTGGGTCTTGAAAATGAGCCTTAATTCATCCAGTTTGTTAATTTGTCATAATTCTAATGCTATAAAATCACAGGTTTAATCTATGCTTGGCTATCTACCACACTCTTGTTTACACACAGTCACAGTGATGTATGCAAAAACTAAGGCTGTTATCAGTACCAATAAAAACATACATGATAATGCTTCACAGAGATTACACATGCTTTTGTGCTCACCTGCATCAAAATGTCAGATCAGTGAAATATGTTTCCTCTGTCAATGTAAGGAGAGCCTGGGTGACAACATTAACTGATGCAAAACCATCAGTCTGGTCCACCTACCATGCTTGTATCTTATCTGTACAAAGTTATTCAATAGCAATGTACATGAGCATGTTCTTTAAAAAAAATACAGCAACTAAAGCACCTACACCTAACTGAAAACAATACAGACCAACCCTCCTTCCCTTTTTTCCTCTACCCTCCACCAAAGAAAAGGTATATTTAGGTTAAATGTTGGACTACCCAGCTCCCTCGCTAGGACTTTGGAGCAGGGCTGATCAGAAGGTTCAGGACAGGCATGCTGCCCAGTGCTTGCTGCACACACCCTGCAGCTATGCATGCAGGGACCTCCCTTCCCCACCACAGCAGCATGCCACATTTGCTAGGATGAAGATGAAGATGTCACAGCAAAAAGATGCAATTTTATATCTTATTTAAAGTCACTGTAAACATTATTTTTTAAGTGCCAATGCCAGGCTGATATGGTTACTAAGTCTCTACGTGAATCCCCCGACATTGCAAACTACATCTTTATGTTCTTTCCTCTGCTATGATTTCACTGCTATGGTACGTTTTGTCTACGTGCATTTTCTCCCTCTAAATCTGGCCTGCATCTGCTGTGCTTTATGTAATGCTGCTCTGTGCAAAGTCATAGGACCCAATTACAAAATTTCAGCAGGAAACTGCATCCAAAGACTTTGCTTTAACTGATTCGAAGAGATTCTGGTTTCTCTATCGAGGCCTCAGCTTCACAAAGTGGAATTCCTTGAGTCTGAAGACAGTCAAACTGGTCCTGATTCCCGGCATTATCAAGCTGCTGCCTTCAACACCCTTGACTTGCCCTTGAAATGGCTTTCTGCAGCCATGACTCACTCCTCTACGGCACTCATTTTACTGGCAGAAAATTGAGCTGAGTGACAGAGAGCTAAGCATGGAGGGACATCTCCGTGCAAGGGACAGCAGATTCCTGGGGCATGAGGAAGGAACACCATGCAATCAAAGTGTTCTCGCTATTGAAGAAAAAAAAAAAAAAAAAAAGTATTCACAATTTAATTTTCCTGGCTTCAAACACACAATTTCATTTGGGTGTAGGAAAAGAATCACACAGCAAAGCTTTCCCCTTACAATCAGCTATTTAAGGGGGAAAAAGAGTACAGCGGGAAGCATTTGAATCATACATGCATTAGGAGAAAACAACAAATTACAAACAGGCAGGTAATTTAGCTGTTTGCAGGCTTTTTTCCTCTTCACGTACCACATCACTATGTTACCAGCTGGACGTCTGCTCTTCAGAAAGAAACCCCTTTACTATTGTATTGTATTTATTGAAAATTCGGGATATAATTTTCACAGCGGTATAAAATAGAGGACCAAATGTTCTTGTGCTATGGTAGACCACGAACATTTATTTGAATAGGAAAATTACGTCTGGAATTTGCCTTCATACAGATCAGGCACGATGTCTGGAAGCTGTGGTTACAGGCACAACAGGGAAAGCTTTCTGGAACATTTTCACCTGAAAACTATGCATGGTCATTAGACTGTTTGTTTCCCAATAAATGTTAATAACTTGAGATGGGTGTGGTTATCACCTAAGCTTCCTGTATTCTCTCCCACTTGAATGCCCGCTAAGTGTTTATAAATGATGATTAGACCTGAGTCCACCACCTGGCACAGAGGGGATCTGAATCATAATTGGAGACCAACAGAACACAAGCATATTGAAAAAGTAAACAATTTACATTTCAATTTGGCAAGGCCAGTGCTACATACAAGTCATTACAGATATCTGAGTTCACTAATTTTTGCTAAAATTTAGGAAACGTTGAAAAGCCAAGTGGAAGGTACCTTGTTTCCCCTGCCCAACCCTAGGGGCAGCTCCTGAGCCAGCTGGGAACACTTCCAGCTCTATTTGCTTGCACAGTTAGACAAATAGCCATGCTGACACTAAAAACCAGAGGCAACAAACAGCAAGGAACTAGAGGGTGGCTACAGTCACACCTTCAAGCACCTAATTGCGATCTCACGGACTCCTAACTCCTTCATCGACAGTGCTACCAATAGGACTGAAATTAAAAATATCACCCCATGGCAACCACAGGTTTACATCTTAATGGCCTGTACGAACTCCAGCAATGGTCAAAAGGTTCTGTTTATCCACATAGCAAAGACTGTTTATCCTCACAGCAAATGGAGCTACACACTCTTTGCTTGTACATGTTTGCATAACATAGTGCTCAGCTATTAGCAGTAGGGTAATTCTTGACCCTTTCTGATGTCTGAATTCTCACAAATCTCCATAAGTTTTAGCTCCACAAGAGTAGAAAAACCAAATGTACATGAGTGTTTACACAATACATGTCGTGACATAGATCAGAAGCATTTGTTCTTGCTTAACGTATGTCTTTCACATGGTTATCACTTTCTGTACTCAGAGACAGAACATATACAAATGTGGAAAACGCCAGGAATACCACAGTGATGATGAAAGGGAGGTGAAAATTACAATTCTGAACACTGAATGCAAATGTGAAACAAAGCTGAGTTAAGAACTCTGGGTTGAACTCAATAGATATTTATGCATGGAAAAGGCACTTAAGTGCATTCTTTTTTATTTTTTAAAGCTATGCTAATCCAAATTGGGACTGTCTCTTTGGATACAGTATTAGACTGTATTTAAAGGAGTCTCTGGTGAAAACGTGTCTCCAGAGAATGGAATTGGCATGCATGGGTTGTGTTGGATGAAATTTTTTTCCCCAAGCACATGGCTTCTGTGGCTTGTCATCAGCAAACCAGTCTAATACTGAAATCTATTGCAGTCCAGCTGAATTAGCGGACAAGCAAGAGAAGGAAACATTTGCCCAGTTTAAGGCTTACATTTGTAACATGAATCGCAAAAGTAAGGGTGGATAAAGATGCTATTTTTATGGACACACTGAATTCAGTTTGGCACTTCTCTTGTAGAGGGCTCATTGGATAGAAAGGATATAACTGCTTTTGAAACTTTGAGAGAATTAAACGTAATCTACCTCCCAGTTATTTCTAAAATTATACACAGACAAGAGAGTGCATTAAAGGTCTTCTACTTTGAATCTCTTCATGCCATAAAACTTCTGATCTGGAAAAAATGTGAGACCTCTAGGAACAATAAGTACAAAAGCATTATCTTTAAATACTGTCAGAAAATAAATAAAACTGACTTGTGGGAGTGCAGCTGAGAAATTAACTTATGTGTGGACAAGGATTTAACCAATTGAGGAAATATCTGAAACGCGATGGGGTTTCTTTGTTGGTTTGTTTTTTCCTCACCCCCACACTAATACATATCTCCAAGTAATTCTCATTTCAGACTGAATCACTGTGCCATTGACCAGATTGAATGAAGAGCTGGTGCCTGCAGCCTGCACTCACTTTTGAAACATAAAAATTCTATATCAGGAAGAACAATATTTCAAAAAACAAGTGGTAGAATTTCATCATTGCTCTTTTTCTTGAATTGCTACACAAATATAAGTGACCTGGCCTCCCAACTTTTTTGATTACCAGCAGACTAACAAAACGTGTGAAACCCAGGCAACATGTGAAAACCAGGCAGGCAGTTTGCAACACACACATAAAAAAAAGCATAGGAACATACCACAGAGATTGCTATGTTTCGACTTAATTAAATACTTTTATACAAAAGTCACAGGCTAGTCTGAACTATTAGAAACAAACACCCTCTATTACTGTGTTCCCCAACTGTTGTTTCTCCGAGATATTTTCCTGATGCTGTGTGCCTCTATCTACTCTTTTAGTTAACCACTGTATGTCGACATTTTTATGCCTAACGTTAAGAAAATTAGTTAAAATAGAAGTTCAGGTATCATCTGTTTTGTGATGCGTATCTTCCCAGATAATTTTTCAGAGGAATTTGAATAGAAATCGTGCCAAAAACACAGCTTATTCCAAGATACACTGCCTCTTTGCTCTCCCTGCAGACTGTGCTTGGACCTCAGAACAGACCACAGGAACTAAAATGATGCTGGTTCTGGAGAAGATTCCCAGGTTCCCACTGACCAGAAGTCTTCAGAGATTCATGTGAACAGAGTGAGACTGAATACAAACCAACCAAGCACATCTGCCTGGGCCTTCTCATCCTTGGTGCAGATGCCAAACCATCCAGAGAAGTCCTGAAAGCCTCTGCAGGTACCATAAATCTCCAAACCATTATGAACAATACTTAAAAACAGTGCTAACTACCATTAGATCAGATTCTGAGCTCTTATAAAGGGACTAAGTGAAATCATTTACATAGTTACAATTACAGAACGAGCCTTATTTATTACTTTGAGAGTCCAGGCATCCTAAGCAGAAGGAACAAGTCATAAATAAACAGATTTGCCTTGAGATACAGTGTCCCAAGGGGATATCAATGCCATTTCTATTATACCCTTACAGATCTCAAAAAAGCAGCTAAGGAAAAAACAAGATGCACTTAAAAGCTACCAGACTGTCCTGCAAGACTAAGATGATTCATAAATCGTACATTCGTACATAATTTCCTTTCTCAAAAGATACAGGTAATTAACAGTTCTGTATAAAAATAAAGTCTGCAAAGCAAAATTCTGCATTTGACATGGAAATTGATGGTCCATTCTGACAGTGCTGATTACAAAATTGGCTCAAAAATTAAATTAAGCAAATTGTTTATAATAAAACCCCAAAGAAACACATCCAACTTCAAAGATCTGTTGAGTAAAACTCACTTCAAATATTTCTTACTGTGCAGTTATCGTACAAATATCTGGAATATCTTCATATGACATTTTTACTTTTATTGCATAGGTCTTAATAAGCTAATTTAATAAGTTTAAAATAAGTTTTGGGCTCTGGCCAAATCTCATTTCCTAAGAATTTACAAGCTGAACATAAAAATGAGGATGCAGAGTTGAGCAGCAGTAACTCCATAGCGCACACCAACACAATCGCTGCAATCTTTCAGTAGATAAAAACGTTGTGACCCAACCCATCCTACCCTTTCACTCCATTCATGGGACAAGCTGCATTTTGTACACAAAAAAAGTGACAAAGAGGGCTGCCAAATGCCTCTCCTTGGCTCTCTTACCATTCCAGTCAGTAACAAGGCATAAAATATTTTTGGTAAGAACTCAAATTGCTATTGACTTTTATGAGACTTCACTGCACTTCTTGAAAGAAGAAAGTTCAAATTCTGCAGCAGCTGAGCACTCATAAACCTCAGTGATGTTTTGAAATGGGGAGTCAAGTTTCTAGGAATCTGTTACATTGGATATTACTGCCAAAAAAAAAAATCTAGAAAGATATAACAAAACAACAAAAAGCAAATACTCCCTCACGTAATTAGTGTTCATTGCAACAGATTGCTGTGGCGAAGGCCACAATGAAAAACAAAGGAAATGGAAAAGAATATAAAGACGTTATTTATAGGGGAAAGAAATTCTCTATTAAAGGCTTGAGTTCCCACATCCCCATACAGACGTCACTTATAAGCAGTACTTGAATCACCAATTCAAGTTCAACATTTCCATTAGAAATGCAACACTTAAGAAACTTTTTATATGCTTTGATTTGCAAACCCTAAGGAAGAAAACCGTGTGCTCAGGAGTGAAGAGGCAGCAATGGCTGGAAAGACAAGATCCCTAAGTGCCAGGGACATGCAGACTAAGGGGCAGTTAGGTCCAGCCACAGGCAGCTCTACTGCACAGCTCCTTTTATGCAGCACCTCGCAAAGCCACAGGAGATGCAGGGTGAGTTACAGACACACTGAGTTCTCTGCAGGGCCATATATGGGCTGATATCCAGTCTGTGCTGATCAGCATCCCAGGGTGGGCAGCAGCCACAGAGGTGCAGGGGCTCTATGAGAGCAGTGTCAAACACCCCTGAAAAACTCCAAGCTCTCTAGAATTTGCTGGCATTAATCTTGATCCTCTGTCAACCAATCGTTTCACGCTCAACTAAGGGGGAGGAAGCAGGGCTTGCGCTGGAGTGGAAGTGGGGAAATGGCTCCAACTGGGAGTCAGATACCAGCTCAGCTCTAACACCCCCACATCCTTTTGGAAAGAATGCAAAAGCGCAAGTACAGTTTTAAAAGAGAGTAATTCAGCAGCTGAATGTGATGCCTTGGCTTTCCACCCTGTAGGCAGCATGTGCCTATAGCTAGCCTATGGAAGTTGACGTAGATCACTGCCAGAGAGTAGCACCAGCTCCTGCCTCTGTGCCTGCCCAAGTCATCTCAAGATTTCTCATGGAAACCAGAAATTCCCAAGTTGTTTACCAAAGAAAAAATGCTGAGCAGTTCTGATGACAAGTTACAGCAAGTGACAGCAGCATTCACTTCCTGTGCACTCCTATAGCTCACGCTGCCTCTGTGCCAGGTAGTGTTACAGCTGCTGCAGATCAGGTAAGCAAAGCCCAATGGAACCCGAGCCAGGTGGAAACTTCCCTGGGCTCCTGGAGCCAGCAGGTTTTGCTAGAGAAGAAAATGTTGGCACACCTGCTTCTTGAGGCACCATGTCAGACAGATTTAATGCATCTATAAACCACAGGAAAGTGTTAGGAAACTACTTGTAAGCACTGAAAGCCTTGGGTGGCTTTAAAACGAGGTGATCACATTAAGAGAATCAGGAAGGAAGCAGGAACAGAGCACACAGCTCTGCCAGCAAGCTCTCCAAACAAAGGACCCACCGTTGTTTGCAGTGGAGGCCTTGACAAGAATGTGTGCAGTTTTAATTCCTTCCAGAGGAGGACAGTGGTTCACAACAGAAGGATTTTAATGGCTGCATTTCATCTGGCAAGTTACCCGCTTCCTCGCCAGCTGTGCACAGAGCTGTGTTCACCAGGTCTATGGGAGCTGAACATGGCAAGCCCTGCCCTGGCCACTGCTGCCCATGTGAGTCCACAGCACGAGGTTTGCTACAAGATGAACTGAAGCTTTACAGCTATCACAATTTGGACATCTGAAACTGAACATACATCAAAGTCACAGCATACCATCACCATGTTTCTCAACAGGGACATTTTGAATCACAATTGTAGAATGCTGGAATATTTCAAGAATTTTTTGAACTATTTATCTGATTGAAAATGTATCAATTTAAGTGTACAATACAGTGATTTTCTGGCCAAGGTTGTATTGCTTTAAAGGCTTGATTTCCACTGGGAAAAATATCTTATGTAATATTTAATATTTGAAATAAAATGCTGAGAAGGCATGGATCTTAATTATTTAGCTTCTGACACATACCCTCCCTTTAAAAATTCAGTGTCTGACTGCAGATCAGAAAGACTTCCCCATAAATAAGTTATCCTCTCTGAAGCTGTAGCAAATTTCAAAAAGCATTCCAGTGGTTCTCAGCTGATCAGAGGAAGCACAGTTCTATTAAAATGTAAAACAATATGTATTTGAAAATACTTGAAGAAACCAAAGCATCTGAGATTGCTGGGTTTCCATTAAAAGGGCTCAGAGAACACACCTGAGAAAATGACATGACTTTTCCTACCCCAAGTATTTTCATTCCCACAAGTCACGCACCGGATTGAGGGCATAGCTATAGTCTGCCTTATCTGCAACAGACCTGTTTCTGCAGTATCTCCTAAATGGAAAGCATTTTAAATTAATTAAATGAACCTCAAGAGACAGTAAACTAATTATTCTGGGCATACATAAGATGCTGTTGAGTTAATCTCTGTGAACACAAGTGAGTGAAGTTTATACTTGACATACTGGGCCAAATTTATTATCGAAGAAATTAACTTCAGTGGAGGGAATTTTTCCTCATAAAGCAGAAATAGGTCTGTTGGCCGAATGTCAGGATTTGGTGCATCTTAGGAAAACCGTATATGAAAGACTCTTGTATATAAAAGACTTCTCTTGCACACATGTGCTTCAAAAATGCACAGAAGTTTTTCTGGTTTAGCCACCAAGTAGCTGGGTTGTTGCATGTGACCCCTTTCAAGTGAACCCTAATGTCAGCACAGAGGATGCAAGGAGAACAGCATAGCTATGCAAACAGCTTATTCCTGAAGCTTCTGTACTGTGTCCAAAGTTGATGTGCAAGCAGAAGACACCATCCTTACGACAAAATCTAATATGACTGCTATAAAATGCCTTCTTTGTCTATATTTATCCCCAGAAGAAGTAATTTGGAAAGAGCCTCGTAGAGAAATTTTCATCTACTAACTGGTAGAGTTTCTGCCATTAATTGCATTTCAAGAAGCATTATTCACTCAAATACCATTGAATGAGTTATTTTTTACTGAAATAACTAATGTTTCATGCACAGATGTATGTGCATGTCTATGTACGAATTTGTTTAAATTATTTTGTACGGAAGAACAGAACTAAAAGCGGTAGCTGCTACATTCATTAAGAAACAGACATCCTAAGAACCCAAATTAGCACAAAACTAAGTGATGGATCTGTGTCTCCATATGTGTGTTAAAAGCCCCATCAGTCTGCCTCCAAGCTCCTTCATCTAGAGATGTCCACCTGAGCTCAACACAGAGCCAGCACTCCCTCATGCCCATCAGAACAGCCATGGTCGGTGTTGTGGTGAACTCTGTAGCTCAGACTCAGAGCTCAGTAGTGCTGACTTGCCTACAAAGCCTGTTTACAAATGAATTCTAAGCCAACTGCCTGGAATTTAGGAGCATGCCACATTAATAGCTTTAGTGTGCTCAGTTTATATGAAAATGTAACGTTACTATGCTCTGTTTAGTGCCTAGCAGTATCTTATCAACTTCTGCTTTTTTACTTCCCTCTTATTATAGGCATTTTAATCTGAAATCTGTTTTTAGTATGGCCAGATGAGACTAAGAAGTGCCCAAGGGCAAACAAAAACAGGCCCTGAATCAGGCTGCAACTATTTGGAAACACAGTTCTCAAGAGCTGGCATAGCTCCTTTGAAACAAAGGAAATCCTCTTGACACAAAGCAAAGGCTCCATATTATTAACGCTTTCTAAAGTATTAACACCTAAACACCACTCTTCTTCTTGAATTCATCCTTAATAAATCTATACTTCTCAGTGCTATTACTGTTACCAAGTGAAATTGTATTTCAGGAGGACTTCATTCAACATAGGTATAAGACTGCAGCATAGAAAAATTAATCGGAAGTCGGTCTGATGCACCGGGATGCACAGAAATTACCATTGCTACAGCTTACACAGAATCCAAGGCAAAGGAGACATGAGGCAGGGAGGTTAATCCCACTGGCATTTGGGGTCATCCACAACTAGCATACCTCTATGGTAGCCACTGTTGGCCTAACAGCTGCAAGTACCTGAAGTTAGAATCCCATTTAGCCATGTCCTCATCACTATCTCAGCAAATGCAGCCTCTGAGTGTGGCTTTAAATACCTCTGTGAAAAGCAGCAAATTAAATTACATTAGGAAAGCATCCAAAATTACTAGTTTTAAAATCAAAATCCCCACTGCAGCATGTTATGGTGATCACTGAGAAAGTAGCTATAAAAGCCAGAAGGCTGTTTCTTAGCAGTACCAAGAGGATCTTTTCCACTGTTCCACCAAGATTTGCAGCAGTCACAGAAATGTTTTGCTTTTTTTGAGGTTCATCACTGCAGTACGGCTGCTGCTTCAGTCAATGAAAAGTGTCAGCCTCCTGGAGAGTCTTAATTTAGCAAAAGGCAATTTTAGAGGGTGAGGGGAATATCATTACAAAGTGAAGCCTTGCTATCTGGATGTCAAATTGCATGAAGCCACGCTGCTCTTTGATTATGTTTATAAACTGTATTCAAATCAAAAGCAAAATCATTACGGAATTATTCTGCTTGGCTTAGATATCAAAATTTAGGCTGAGGTAGCCATTAACATTCTATTTTTTCAGTAAATTCTGAAAGAAAAAGCACATTTCAAAGTTTCAGGTAAGAGACCTTCCTTCTTATACTGAAATATCATGTTATGCCCCTCTGCTCCGAGTGAGGCTAAAGCACCGTGCACCTTAGAGATGGCCTGGAAGGAGGAAACTTAAGCTGTTGCTGTTCATCAGAAGTAACCAAGACCCAAGGGAATGGTAACTCATTTGAGAAGCAGCAGTTTCCTAATTACATTTTATTAAGAGGAATGTTCCCTAATAAGAATTATTGTGAGCACCGATACTGAAACCGTTCTTCCATCTCTGATATCAAAGTGCTGTCAGTGCTCTAAGTGCCAGTTGACTATACAAAATGACAAGTATCCGGGCACATCCCTTGCAACAACTGGCATCTGCTTTGGAGTCATTTTAGTTGGTTTGAATGGCACTAATTAGATGTAGTTACATATAAATGACATCCCAAAGACTTGACACAATAAACATTGCTATCTAGTGCCATTCATTTGCTCTTCCCATTCAGATATACACAGTATTTAGGATAATTTCCATGTTCGCTGCCACCTTTATCCCACAAATAAGGTCATGAGACAGACAAACAACAAATACATGAAGCACCGCATGGAAGTTGAATACATAATAAGTTATCAAATGCTCATTAAAGCATTTAGGCCGGGGTTTTGATTGCGGCAGAGTTGTGAATGCACCTCTGAGGATCACCGGACTGTCTCTCTAACTAACCTCAGGATGCAGCCTTGAAGGGTTCTTCACATCCACCTCTCAGCAAAGACCTACTGGCCAAGTGACCTCATACACACTATCAGAAATTCCCAGTCATTCCTATATTGTTTGTGAACAACACTACACCTGTAAAAAATAAAGGTGCTTCTATTCTCTATTCTATTCTATACATGGGTACAATAGCAGGAAGGATAATTAAGATTGGAGCTACCAAGAGAAACTTCTCAGTTTTTCTCTCCCTTAGTAGGATGTCCCGTTTCCATGCAGGGATGCAGAGCAATGTGTACAGCAAAATACTGTGTGCTCAGAAAGGCAGATAAACCTGAGAACATGCTGAAGATCCTTCACAGTCATTTCTGATGGTTAAAAGGATCTTACAACATTTGTCCTGGGCAGGTCTTCCATGTTAAGATGATACAAGAAGTGCCCTGCCCAGCAGGGAGCACAGCAGCTAAATACACATCCACACAGGGACCTGACAGAGACATTTGGTGCTGTGGGTCAGAAGGTCTATGACACAGACACAGCATTTTAAAGAGCCACAGTTCAGATCATTACCACATGTAGCTGCCACACCAACAGGCAGCATTCACTCAGGGACCTTTCTTGATTTTCAACAACATAAATTTCTAGCATCCCACAGTTCTGTTCAGATTTCCAGCTTTGTTTTTTAATACCTATTCCTCTTCATGGTGCCTTTCACACTTCATACCAACTCCTTCACAACAGTAGCAGCACACATTATTTTCAAACATCTTCAAATATTTCCACTGATTAAATAACACATCATAAATGTGATTTCAGAAATCCAGAGCATCTTCTAAGGCATAACCTTGAACACCAATTGCTAATACAAAATAGAAAATTAAGTTGACAAAACGAAATCAGTAACCTTCAGTGCAGTGTCAATTCCTAGCAAGCAGCATATTACTAAAGAAGAAGCTGTTTGTTAAATGATTAGAGGCAGCTTAAATTTTTAATTTCTGTTGATGAGGATTATGGCAACATATTTTGTCCAGGTTTGTAAAAGGCGCAAGGAGAATAATCCTAACAGACAGCAGCATCCAAAACAGTACAGGCACAAAAGAGTGCCAGGACTGCACAAAATTCCGCATCTCTTATGGCATCTTTTGAACATTTGCACACAGTGCTTCATTTTCTTCTCTTTCAGATGAAATGAAAAAGGGTTTTTTTCTTCAATATTTCCATGCCTACCTTTAAAGGTCTGTGCACTTCAAAGAGCCTGACAAGAGGCCTTTGGAGCCTTCATTTGTCGAGGTCACAGCAAAAAAGCAAAACTCCCTGCAATGCTAAGCAATGTCATGATATGACAAAGGACAATGAATAGTGTCTTGATTTTTTGTGTGTGGCCCTGTTAGTATCACAGAGCACACAAGGATTTAATGAAACAATGACAGATGAAGCATTTCTCAGGCTCTAATTAATTATTTTCCAGAACACAGCCACTTAACACTCGACCTTCTTTTAACTTAACACTCAGTTTAGCTCCATGTATGAGCAATTCCTTTCCAAACAAAACTATTTGATCACGTGCTTAGATTTAAGCATACTCCAAGCATATGCTTTAAATTAGGAAAATGCTGAAACAATTTCTGAAGCTTGCACGAGGCATGCCTAACACAGACCACATACAGAGTGTAATTGTGCAGATGCTAAACTTCCCCGAGAAAGCTCGTGCCTAATGCAATTTTAGAGATGTGAAAAAAATATTCACAATGAAAGCGTCATAGTTGTGACAAAGTATCATGGTTCTGCACCAGGAGTGCCCTTCTGCCCCTGGCACAGCAGCACTCGTTAGCACTAGAAGTGAGTGCAGAGCCTTGGAGCAGGAAGCAAACATTGATGCAGGTGCGGTGAGGTGAAGGATGCCTGTGTCCTCACACCAGGATCCCCAGGCTTTGCTCAGAGCTCAGTAGCTTTCCCCCTACAACTGAGACATTTCTGTCCAACTCCGTTATCTAAAGCAGTAAATCTAAATCAAGGGCTGAGAAACATTTGCACACCTGAAGAAGAATGAATGAAGAAATCCATAACCAATAATCTGTAAGAGCCTGAGTCCATTAGATGACCCACTAAACCAATTCTAATCAAATTTTGCCTTTTCCTACCAGATATTCATAGCAATTATTCTTCTGCAGCTCTGTCAAAATCAGACAAGTCCTCACCAAAAACAAAAATGTGTTCTTCTGCTTTTGAGCTTGCCTAATGTGTGTGCCAGGAGTGTGCTCTCTGCCTATGTTTTATTTATAAGTCAACTGCTTAAGAAGAACTTTTCAATTCACTATCACCAATAAAACTGTGTAACCTTCAGAGTGCAAAGCTGATTATCGAGTCATAGCAGAAGAGACATCTAGTATAAAGCTTTTCCTGTTGGAGTAATGCAAGGATGTACCATAAGTGCCCTTCTTTTATACATTCTGCTTTGTAAATAACTATCAGACAATACTGATATTTTTTAAAACTATATAGGTACTTGAGATATTAACTCAATGTTGTTGCAATGTTGTAATATATTTTCCTAAATATAAGTCAAAGCATGCTAGAAATTACTCCAAAATTCTGTTTTATTAAACTAGATTAGATAGTTAGATAATTTTAAGTATCTCAAAAATGAGTATTCCTACAGTTCCCTGGAAAAGTCATCCCCAGTCCATTTAAGTGGAAGGAAAGACAACTGCCGCAGGCAGAAAGATCAATCTTGATGATCTGTATTTTTATGTCAAAGTCTTTGTTTTGACAATTCAGTACTACTGCCCAGGAGAGGCATGGATCTCCACAATGATTAAAATCATTATTTCATTAAAGCAACTACTGGGATGATACCTAACAAGTAGTTTTATTTGCATATTCTTTAGACTTGTCACCTAATCAATCAGCAAATAGTTTATCCCAAATGCATTAATATCTATGAGAATATTCTATAAAATGCCAGGTCAACAAGTGGTTCTACCTCACTTCTTTTGTGTACAAAGACAGAATTTTATTTAAAAGATTATTCATCACTTTCAACATTCTAACTCTTAGGATTTACATTACAATACATTAATTTCAAAATCCTTTATCTAGAGATTGCCAGATGAACAAGTGAAGTGTGTTGCAATACATATACGAACCCACAGAAGTATGTAGAAAAGTTAAAAAACAGAAGGGTTATTTTTTTTTTTTATCTTTATGAAATGCATGGATGTTCCATAGAAAACTACGAATATATGAAAAAGACTCAAAAAACTGAACTGCACATCAATCCTTTCAAGTACCTACAGGTTATAATGTAAGGCATGTCCGTAATTCCTCAGTTGTGCAAACAATTAGTATTTTATTCTGAGGCAGAAGATTTCAAATCAGTTAAGAGACAGGGAATTCTGTTTCACATTGATTATTCATTAACTCAAATAAGATGAATGCTAAAAGTTGCCTAAATGCAAATTCAAGTGACCAGATCTCACTCTTTCATGAATTTGCATTGAACTTCCAATTGTGAAGCTGTTATTCTAAAAGGAAGAGTAAAAATACGATGCTTGAAACAAAGTTGTAACAGACAACTTGTATTCTTATGAGCACTTATCATATGGTTGGTTTTATGTTATGCTGTACTGCTTTTCAGAATAGTCTATCTGCCATAGTTCTATATACCTACAAAACATCAAACAATGCTATCGTTTCTACAGAAACTCCCCAATTAGAATAACTTTGCAAATGCTTTTCCCTAGAGACTTTGGAAATAACCACTCACTCTACACACAGCATCTCTAATCACTAAACCAGCTCAGCTTACCAGGTCCATCTCCCTTCCCCGGCAATTAGGGGAACTGAGTTATCAAGCCATCTGAATACATTCAAGCTGTGAGCAATAGTAAAAAGCTCCAGTACTTCTGCATTCTGCACACAGAGTAACAGGGAATGAAGCATTGACCTTGCCACTGCACAGAATAAATTCTAAATATAGCATGATTTCTAGGTACTCCAATGTTCTTTCACCAGTTAACTGTTAACACCTGACACTAGGCAAGTATTGTCCTGAGGCACTGTTGTTGTTTGACTGTTTTGTTGGTTGTTTGGTTTGTTGGGGTTTTTTTTGTTGTTTTTTTGTTTTTGTTTTTTCCTTCCCCTTTTGCCCTCTTCTTTCAGGCTAGAAGAAAACTGGTAGAGAATTAAGATGACATTTGGCTTAACTCCATGGGTAGCTGGGTATGTTCTATAGGGGGTAAGCTAAAAGGCTGCCAGGGCAACTGATGGCAGCCAGCAGTTTCAATTTTGCAAGTCAGACTTCGTTCCTCTCTGTCCAGGTTATTGCTTTGTTGTTGTTATTGGGGATGTTAGTTCGCCAGTATTATTTTGGGGGTTTTTTTTGTTTGTTTATTTTCAGGAGAGATGGGTGTTTATAGTATATGTGTTTCTTTAATTACAATTGTATGAATACTCAGGATGCTGCCACTAGAGAGCTAAACAGTGGCAGAAAAGACCCATAAAATAGGTTGCCTACTGTGTCCTAAAAATCCTTCTGAAGAGCAGAGAGGAAGAGCAACTGAGTTCAGAGATGTGCAGAAGAGATTTGCATATGTTAAATCCAATGCACAATGCATCATTTACAGAGCATCACAGTATTACCAAACAATAACAATTGTTGCTAAAAGGGAGATGCATATAACCTTTACTCTCCTTTTTTTCCCCCCACAATTTTATGAGCTTTGTAAGAATCTCAGACCCTTCTTGAATCAACATCTAACTGCTCCTCTTTTGGTAAGGTTTAGAGATACTGAATTAACACTGCTCTCCTCTATCCCCCTATGGCCACTGCAGAAAACACCTTGACAACCACAAATAGCCAACTGAAGCACTACTTTAAAATAATGGCCAACTGCCTAGATAGCTCTTCTTTCCCATGTAAATATCAAGAGAACTGTAAGAAAAAAATATCCTCGTCACCATTTTGCAACATTCAGTTCTCCCAAGCAACCAGCCCAACTGTGACACGTTTCTCCCTTCACAACACCGATGGGCCAGAGCTCTGACAGCAGCTCAGCCCTCTGTGTGTGCCAGTCTCTCCCCAATTCTGTTTCAGAGACTCAGGCAGGACGTTTCTATGCTGATCTGGACTTTGCTGTTTCTTTTTTTTTTTTTGGACTCCGCATTTGTGTTGTTCATTTAACATCTGAAACTACTCTAAACTCTTCTGTTACAGTTACGCATCAATAAAGAGTTATTTTGGATGAAGACTACAGTAGAAACAGATAATTCCCTGCTTCTTTCGTGAAGATGCTTGGTGCCTTTATTCCACTTGTGAACTGCTTTCAAGTACATCCTTCTTCCCTGCAGGCAGAGGAGTGCACCACAAAGTAGACCTTATCCCTCAACCAGCTCAGGTATGCAGCAGTGCAGCATGAGAACAAATCCAAAGGCAAACTGCTCAAGTATTTCTGCTACTCTGTAGGGCTTGTGCTAGATAAAGTGCTAATGCCTCATGCTACCTTAAATGCTTTACATTATGAAGGGATCTCAGCTGTATCAATTTTGGCCTCAAACTCTCACTAACTGTGCTGAAGGTTATCCTTTACTGTAAGCATTTAATGGAAAGTGCTAAAAGGAAACAAAAACTGATGCCATCCTGGATTACAAAAGCCCGAAAAAATAATTCTCTGACTCAAGATTTGCGATAAATACTCAATAACAATCTCTCGTAATTTCAATTTCCCATAATTCAGGATGACAAAGTTTTCTATTATTTTAGCCCACATTTTTGAATTGGCGTTTCAGCACTTAACAGATCAGAGCCAGATCGCAGGCTACCTGCAAATGAGAATTTAAGAATGGCTATAAATCAAAGGATACAAGAAGGAAATGAAGACCAATCTTTTTGCCGCACACATAAAAAGCTTTCAGCAGGATTTTTTTGCATGATTGGAAGCTGAGGGCACATGGTTTATTCCCTTGAATAACAGTAATGCTAAGCACATTGCTTAGAAATTAAAGAAATAATCAATTTTCTTGAAGAATATAAAACACAAGCACCAGAAACTTTTAACTGTGTTCACCTTTGTACCACTGGTGCCATTGGAACATCAGTTTGTTTCCTTTACAAGCATTTGGGGAATACACCATAGAACTAAGCAGAAAACCATTACAGGATTCATCAGACTTAAGAACTGCCTCACACACACGCGTTCAGAATTAAAACTTCTGGAGCAAAGCCTATGACAAGAAAGAAACAGCACTTCCATCTGACTCTGGCAGATATATTAAGTTGTGGGTAACTACAATAGCGGGATGTAAAAAATTTTGTCTTTCTCGTACCACAGCATACTTGCATTTTGATCATTTAAAAGTCTAATTGTAATATCAGTTCAGGAATTCAAGAATTCCAAGCATTTCTCAAACACTAGAATAATGGATTTTGTCAGAAAGACATTCTACTTCAACATTTCTCAATATTCTTCTTTAAAAATAAAAAAAACTCTTCATTGTTTTCACCAAACATGCCAATATTTTTTTCAGTGTTTGACCTAGCATTAAAATACCAACTGTTGCTTCAATTCCAAGGTATCAATATAAAAGCACCCCTCACAATGCACCAGTGAGAAAAGTATGCTTTCATTTCAAAAAGCCTTGATATCCAAAAACCTATATTTTCAAAGCAACATGGGATTGATTCTTCTGTAAAACTACTCTGAATTCTAAAAAGAAGTTCTGCTTCTTCCAAAATCACTACTTCTACAACTTTACACTTCATAGCAATCTACAGAGGTTGTATTCTCTGCTCATTTCCAATCCTACCAACAATATTGCTTAAAACTGCTTCCGCATATTGTAGTAAAGTGAAAAACCACAGTTTGTTTCTTACTACCGAACAACTTGAAAACATGCATGAATGCAACGTTTTTCCTATACCTAACAGATACATGTCTTCACTAAGTAAATGCAGGCCATGACATTTCTGTTGCCATTTCCCTGCAATCGAACACAAGCTTAATCCATGAATAATGCATTAATTTATACATAAACTACTTAAAATTCTCATCTCCCCAAAACAAACATTGAAGAATGAAATTCACTCACTGTTCGACTAAGAAAACATGTCCAAACCATCCATAAACAATCTTAGACTTAAGAAAGATATTTTACTCTTCAGCTATTAAAACATCTGATTCAAGAGCAGTCCTTGTTATATCAGACACCTTACATAATCTCTCCTCTGTTTTAAGGAACAATAAACTGAAATAAAGGACATTCTGATAAGACTACAAAAAAAAAAAAAAAATTTCTCTCTTCTTCCAGAATATTACTGTAGCTTCCTCAGGTGCATTCAAGTAAAAATCATCAGATATACTTTGGCATAAAGCACAATGTAAAGCAGACCAGAGGCAGCTGATGGCTTGAAAAGCCGTGCATTCACATGTACAGTTCCTAAAACTCAGCAGCACTCCCTTCAAAAGTACATAATTTAGAATGCACAGAGATTACATAGATACTTGGAATACAGGAGGAAGTAAAACCTCATTTTGTTTAGAAAGAGATGAAAAATCATTTTCAATATGGTCTGTAAGATGCTTCCAGCGAGCACTCTCAAGAATAATTCCTAACCACCACACTATTGAGTTTGTCCATTGAAACAATTAGCATCTATGAAAGCCCAAAGTTTTCCAGCACTTTTATTATTCCCTATAGAGCCACTAAGGAAAAATGACAACATCTCGGAAACCAACACCATATGGTCATGCAGACATATAATTTGATCATTTTTCCTTTGAAGTCTTCTCAGATACAGCACATTAGATCAGCTGGTGTGGCTTGAAAAAAATATTTCCGAAGGCCTATGCTTGAAGTGAAATTTCACAGATGTTACCAGCTTAACTGCCCCGTCCCTGTTGAGACCATGTGATGGTAAATCTGCTCTCAAAAACAGCAGAAAGTGCCCTTTTCTGTATGACAAAAAGGAGTGTCTGCATGTATCTTTTCATATGTTCCCACACAGCAAGGCCAAAGGCTACCCCTAGTTGAACTCATATTTGAGAATTTGAAATAATTCAAATTCTCTGAAATTTGGAGTAGATTAATTGCATGTGGACTGCTATAGATTTTGTAAATGAGTTGAACTTTCATTTTTCAGGTCAATAAAAGTGCACATAAATATAAAGATAAGACAACCATCAGAGTTATTCAGTAGCATGGGACAGCTCTCATCCATCAAGCATTCAGACAACCTTTATTCAACCTTTCCCAAAAGATCACATCTCAGAATTAATATCACTGTACTATATGTTAGCCAGGGCTTTGAAATTCCAATACAGAAAACCATAGCTCAAGAGTCTCAGTGCTCAAACTCAAATGTGACCTAATTCATGGCTCACATTCAAAATTCTTTACATTGAAAGTGATGTCTTCATCCAGTGGCAAATGCAGGTTTATTTATTATAAAGACCAAGATCCAATGGCTATGAAAAAATTATAGATTAAACATCAGGTTGTTTCTCTTAGAAGCCAGTCACATTTCCATTTCTGTGTAAATGTTACCGTTTGCTCTTACACAGCAATACAAGAGATGTACATGCCACTGCAGTACGCAAGGATGAATGCCCTCAAACACCTTCCCTTGCTGGCATACTGTACAAACCATAACCATCATGCTAATCTCTAATCTGCTGCTTAGGGATTCTTTGCTTCTCCCCTTGCTAGAAGCGTTTGTTCATGCAGTCATTACACAACACGATTTTTCATTATCTCATCTATAAACACCTCTGCTTCTAGCATACGCTAGAAGGACACTCAGAACTCAACCAGTGATCAATCTGTGCATTACGCCACAAATACATGTAATGTCTATTTCATTTTAGTTGCCTAAGGCTTCATTGTTTGGTAACAACTCCACTGACTCAAATTCACCATAGTTCCATATTTTTGTTCCAGAACTTTATAATTAACTGTTTGAACGCTGCCTTGGCCTGCTAGTCGTCACACAGCTCTTCCTAGGAGGGTTCCAGATGCTAGCTGAACTCTTACAATTTACAGCTTTTTCAGGTTTTGTTTTACTGTTACTTATAACATTTTCAATTCTTGCTATATTTCCTCTGAGCAATTTTTGGATGGTCGGAATATCTCCGGTATTTCCATGAACACAAAGCTCTGTCAAAACCTTGTTCAAAGAACCTGTGTTGTGTCACAGTGAAAAATGCAACAGCTACAGTAAAATAAATAAATAAAAATTGCTTTCTATATGTTTCCATAAAGAAGATGGAACTTACAAAGCACAAGCACCACCTGAGAAAATTGGTCCACTATTTGAAGTGCACATAGCGATCTGTGTTTAGGCTGCAGTATTCAAAACCAAACTCATTCCTAGTATTAACACTGATAAGATTTAAAATTTTACATCTCTCTTGGCGTGTTTGAGTATTTGTAGACGATTCTTCAAACAATCTGGCCAATTTTGTTAATACACACTCCTAAAGATCCCATACCCCTGAGGAGAGTGGTTATCCATGTGTCACAGTGGAGAAATCAGTCTGGGAGTCCAGCCTTTCTAAGTTTCATCTTCTTCCTCCTTGTGCCACAACATAAAATGACATTGAGGTTTCTGGTTTACTGGAAATAGTAAAATAGGTCACCTTCGGTAACTTACTCTATCTTTTAAATATGTATCTATTCCAATAGAACATAAAATATTTACTTCAATAAAGTTTGATTTTCAATTTTGGTTCCCAGAAGCTCCCGGGATTCCAGAATTCTTAAGTATTTCAACACATTATTATAACACATTATGACATCTTCACCTGGAAAAATTTACTAGCATTATCAATGTTTACAGGAGATACTCTACAGTGAAAGATGAATTTTTCACTGAACTTGAACCTTTATGCACACTTGAATTGAAAAAAAAAATGCTTATTTATTCTGAGACATCAGAAATTAAACTACAAGTCAGAAACAATTAAGAATGACTGATAGGATATGAAGTTACACTGAGTAGAGCATACATAACTAGGAATACGTGATGCTGGGGAAAATCCATTTTACCCTTGTCAGAAATACTTTTTGATAAAATTTCCATTAGTTGCTAGCCTAGCACTCAGTTCTTTGTTTAGACAACCTGGTCTTTTAGGTCTTCGTTACCATAACTGAAAGTAGTCATCTTTTCAGGTGTTGTCAAGTTAACATTAAGCAGCTGCTGATTCAGGTCTGTAGAAAGGTCAGATTGTTGAGTAAGTGTTGATCTGGACTCAGATGTCTATATTTTCCCCTCTTCCCAGAGGGATTAGAGTGAAACACTGAGTGCATTGCCCAGACGGATGAGAATGAACAGCAGACTTGAGCAGTAAATTGCAATAGATTCCCAGATGAAAAGTAGATCCAAGCAAGCAAACTCTCACTTAATAGCTTCAAATAATATCTTGATGATAAAAACACAGTTGTATGTAAAGGTCTACATTTCATCCTCTTGATGAATGAATCCCTCTGGAATAGCGAACTTCTGCTTCTCCCTAATGAGCTCCTGTCACCTTAGACACAGCCCCCTCACACAAAATATTTATCCGAGTAAATTCTGGGAAATAATGTTCAATATTGTATCACTATTATTGGACCATGTTTTGTTCCAGGAAGTCCTACAGACTATTAAGAACCTTGATAGCGTAATGTTGGTATCAATTAGTTCCATATGCTTAATACTCTGTATCTGGGAATTCAACTTTGTCTTAAGCGATAACATGATTTTAAGGCAAGAACATGATTTTGTCTATATTAATTAAACTCACTGAAGATAAGATCATTCTAACGGTGAACTCTTTACAGGTCCTGGGCTCCTTTTACTCACTGTAAAATAATACCCATTGAGGAACAAAAACTGGTGCAGTGTTAGATCTGCCATTGCTTTTCCTGTTGAACATCTCCCAGTTCAGTATGAGCTATATAATAAGACTGTGGCTTTTGATAAATAGAATGAAATGTATTAATTAATGTTGCCTACCGGCTCACCTTACTTACACGTACTGACTCAATATCAAATGGAGCATCAGGTGTTCACCTCTGAAAAGACATGAGCATGCTTATTAATTAGCCTTGCTTGCCAACTACCTTTAATGAGTTGCTGGATTATTGAATAAACCACAGTCTATGGCTTGTCAGAAAAATTGGTAAGGTTACTTTGTACTGAGCCTAGCATTTCACTGCTAGACCATTATGTAGTCTTTTCTACTGCCAACACATGCTGAATAGAATCCTGAGATCAGTGACATTCTAGAGTGCTGATCTACTCCCATTTCCTAGCACCTCCTTCTCCATTTTCCTTGTCTTTATTAATGATAAAACTTCCACTCTGATGAAGACTGTGGTATTTTTGCACATATCAGTCTATTCAAACAATATTATTTTTCATTTAATTTTATGGTAATTGTTGACAACTCTGTCCTATTTGTCCTTTACGATATTGGACAGTGAATGTGAAAGTATGACCTCTGATGCTCAGGCAGAAGCAAAGCTCTCACCACAAACTTTGATTTGGAAAGAACTCATTAACTGTGTCTCTGTTGACTAGTAGAAACTCTGTTTGGCTTATTTTGTGTTACATGCTGAATCCAGTACAATTAATTAAGCTTCTACGAATTGTTATTCCACAGTTCCTCCTAGTGCTCAAAACCAAAATTATCCTGAATACTTTTCAAAAAGTGCCTTCAGTAAGAAAGAGTTGACTATAAATAAAAGTATCTTAATTTATAGTGTGAATATCTGATCATATCATTATGCCTTATCTACTTCAGTCTTTTCCTATCAAAACCAGCAATGACCATGATAAGAATGACTTCTGACGACTCATTATTTTTCTTTTAAAATAATTACATCTTGATTTCTTGGAGTAGATAGATTCCTAGAAAAGACTAAGGTCTCAAAGCACCATAATCCATTAATTTTAACTATATTATAAAACTTTATCAGTTAAAAAGACTTTGCCATAAATACATTGAATGTTAAATTAATAATAATCAGTGCTATAAAGTATTTAAAATTCTTGTGATATGCTTGAAACTCGAAATTCAAGTTATCTTGCTTAAGGAGAAAACAGAATTTTCCATTGACTTTGGTAAAAATAAAAAAAGCTGAAGTCAGGAGACAGAGCTTAACAAAAAAACAGTTCTTTCAGCTTCAGCCTATCGAGTTTAGCATGAATTATCCAATGCAGTGAAAACTGACAGAAGTGTTCAACATGCTTTCACCCCCCCCAAAGATTTGGAAATCAGTAGTGTTACAATTTCAAATTATATGTAAATCACTGTATAATTCATTGGTTGTTTTTTTTTTTAAGCCACAAGCGAAGTTTGACAATAAATGTTAGTCCTAAAACAATTTCAACAGAAAGCTGGTGGGTAACATATACAGAATACCATCTAGTCACTCATTCTGCGCACCAAGTTCAAGAGCATCAACAGTAATATCTTAATATCTGAAGCATAATTGTTTAGTCATACTAGGGCATCTGCCATTAATAATCAATATTAAATCTAATTCCAAAGTTGTATATTTAATGCAGCCATAATCAAACTATCCTGGAGGGTAAACCAAGCAGATAACGACCACACAGTTCTGCCAAAAGGCCGAAGTTCAAATAGCACTTGACCTGATCAACACGTTAAGGCATGGAGTCTTCTGAAAAAGTCTTTGGGTTGAAGTATCTCTGTTAAGTATAAGAGAAACTACCTTCACCTACAAGGATGATCATCAAAACCAAATCTAAAGAAGAGACCTTTGACAAAGACTGTAAGGAAGCACTGGAATAGAAATTCCAGATATAGAACAAAAAGCAAATGAGCAGTGAAAGATATGCGTATCAGAAGAAGTGGACATAATGAAAGGATGAGCATAGCCAAAGGATGAAGGAAGTAGGTGAAGAAAATTGTACAAAGAATGGTTTGGTAAAAACAATGAGAGAATGCAACTTCAGCATCAATTGTTTCAGATTGCCTGCAAGTATATTACATTACCAGGGCAAAACTTCCTTCCCCAGCTATTTGTAGTAGTATTCATACCAATACATACAATTATTCAATACCACAAGAAAACACAGGCGATTAATAATACAAATAAATGTCTTCTAGACATTACATACGTATGAGGAAATCCATCCCCCTTGTGATTTGGAATCCACTAGGCTGCAGTTATCTCCTGGCAGATGTGCTGAACCGAACAGCCCTCCCCTGCCACACATCCCATTCTCCCGGCAGCTGAGTGCTCAGATGTGAGATTTTGGGATCAGCTTCCTCCCGCTCCAATTGACCACTTACATCCCCTTCACACAAAGTCCTGATCCTCACCTAGGCCTGCTCCCCTAGCAGAAGATATATCAAGTAAAGGGCACATTGCCTGGAAGCAGTTTGACTCCAGCCACCAGAAACCTTTTGGCCCAGCAAGGTTACCGGAACTCCCAGGGACAGCCTAAAGCAGAAAACAGTCACTATCAATTGTGAGCAGTAAAGTATCTCACACTGTTATGTTTCCAAATTAGGACCAGCTTTGGTCCGTTCCCTTCCTTCTGCCTCTCAAATAAAAAGGAACTTGCAGAAGTTCTTCTTATTGCCAAGGCAACCTCACACAGCTGAGCACTGCGAGACATCTAAGAGGACTTCAGAAGTCACTCAAATAAGATTCAGAACTTATAAGTGACAGCACTGAAAAAACGCAAGTTAAACTGCTCAAGGCAAAAATAAGAGCTAAGAGAGAAGGGTTGTCTCACTAAATCATGACAAAGGTGACCCAGTCGAACAAGATGAGGAAATTCCGAAGTGCATCCCAGATTTGGGACATTAATTTTAAATATTCACTTAAAGTCATTTAAAACTCACTTTGCTGCCACCATATGAACACGACTAGAAAAAGAAAAAAAAAAAAAAAGATGACAGGCTTGCAAAAGCACTCCTATGATTCTTCAGTGAAGGATGCCAGCAAACACCCTCGCACAGCAAACAGTGGCTGTGAGCAACTGCTGAGAGCATGGCAGGCATCACCCTGGAAGAACATTTCATGTCCATATACAAGGTGAGATGGCCCCTAGAGCATGTGCTGAGCACAGGAAGGGGCATAGGAGAGAAGAGCAGAGCAGGAGACACACAGGAATGTTTACATACTGGAAATGCAATCGATTGCCACCACACAGCAAGCAGCAGCATATTTGCTCTGTAATTTTAAGCTGCCAGCTGCAGCAGTGTTAATGTCAGCATCAATACCTCTGGAAAAGTGGGACAGCAGAATGCACTGCCAGCATCTCATGGCAAAATATTCCACACTGATATCTCTGTTAAACAGGATTAACATCAGGAATTAAAAATAACATCTCCGTTTGGGGGGAAACAATCTGATTTCACCTTAAGAGTCACTGCATGTTGGTAATGCTGAAACAGCTATCTAACAGAAGTTACTTTTAAATCATTTCCAATCCTGCAGACCTTTGATCAAGCACACTCTTTAGGGTTCAAGGCCAAAATCTTGATTTTTCCAAGACATTTAGTTAACAATCAACACAAACACCTGTACAATATTATTCCAGTTTGTACACAGCATTTTGGAGAAATAGTGCACATCTATGTTGAAGAATTGGGTATATTCTTCGTCCTCTACCAAGAGGTCACTTCAGCATAGTCAAAAAGACAGCTTAATGACTTTGGCCACCTGATATTCCACATGCAAGTGACTTCAACTATGCTATAGCATGTAGATCAAAGCTATCCAGTGGGAACAACTCATGGAAGGAAACAATTCATCTTTGCACGGCCAAGCACCTATTCAGCTAAAGCTGTTATTATTCCTTTGGTAATAAATATCTGTCAAGATGCATGACAGACACAATAGCAGAAAGACCTCTTCAACTCAAAGATATCTTGAAAAGAGTCTGGGCCTTCTGGCATTGCACAGGTCACACACCATGTGATTGTGCCTTTTGACATAACTGTGCGTGACACATTTGGATCACAGAGCTCTTCTGCAACTTTGGGTTAAGGTTTTTACTTCATGGGTTGTAGCAGATAAGTTTTCATGTTTATCAGGAGACAGTGTAGCAGAAGGTGTAATTCAATCTCATCAATATCCTTGGGAACAAAACCCTGATGAAATTTATAATTATTTTCCTTAGCTCTCCTGAAAATGTCTACAATTTATCTGAGGAGCCCTTCAGGACCTAAATCTTAGAAGCACTGGAGACTGACAAGGCCAGCCCCTAAAGCAAGAAACATACTTTAGCAGGGACAGACACACCACTCATGTAACACATTTGATGCATCCATAATCACTGATAATTTAGATTTACGCTTCCTTTCAGCACGTTATTTTGAAGTCTGAAAAGTAATTGTTCTGCACTTCTGGCTAAGCACCTGTTCTTCAGTTAGTTTCACATCTACGTCAGCGACACAGGAGATGGGGTCAATGCTGTCAGACCGCCCTCGCGCCTGCACAACTCACTGGCTTGAGAAAACAATAGAACAAAGGATGTCCAGGGAGCCAGCGCTCCACTGTCATCACGTGAGAGTCAGGAATGTGAGCACATCTTAATACCTGCATAGGTTTTCAGCTGCACCCCACACTTTTGGAGCAGAGATGTAGTGGTTTAAGTTTTTTGAGTTTTTTTCTTTAACAAAACCTAGACATACTGCACAGAGACAACGATGTAAAATCACAGTGAAGAATCTGATCAGCATTAGAACCTTTTTAGTCAATTACACAAACAGGATTACTGTCTTTTTAATTTGTTTTTTAAACCAAGACAGACATCTATGTGTTTTCATAGGATAGAAGTCAAGGAAAGGCACATATTTTGGCTGCAGTACTACAACACTACAAACATCAAGGTGGCTGACTGACCTTGCAAAACCATGTAACTGGTATGAACCTTCCTGGCAAAGTAGAGGGACGATGTAATGTACAACTCTCTAGTCAAGTTTTTGGATTTTTGCTTTTAATGAATGAAAAAACACTTAAGGTACAATTAAAAATAAACAGCAATTCCATCATTTCTTCAAAATCCTACACTGGAAGAAGGGGATGCAACACAAATGAAGTTAGACAAGCACAGAAAAACTCGCAGTGCTCCAAAATTTGTTATCCAAACTTCCAAACTAAGGCACTGAATCAAACTGCACGGAAAATTGTGAAGAAGTGCCTTTGCTGTACTGAGCTTAAGCAAGAATAAACTGAGCACCTAGAATAAATTATGGTAGGATGGTAAAATGTGGTAAAAATGTAATTTAATAGTTACACTTTCAGTTTTGCAACTTCAGTACTTAGAACGTTACCAGAAATCTGTCTTACTACATTAATGCTAACAGGATCCTGGACAAACAGTATTCAATCTGTAGCATCAGAAGAGCTATGCCATCATATGTAGTCAAACTCAAGAAAATTTAATGTGTTGAATGATATTAACTCTCTTCTCTCATTCCCTTGCATCTGCTTCAAAGACAAGCTCTCATTTCCAAGCACACCTTTAAAGAAATGGGCTGTCCTCCATCTCCCCTAATCTCTGATTTTAATCAGAACAATAAAAGAATCATGGCAGACTTCGAACAGTTCTAAAAGTTCAGTTCAACCCTCTTCCTACTATTCATTTCCTCAGTCATTCAGTGCCTTACGGGCCTACATTCAAGCTGCCCTAATACCAAAAAATACAATGCCTTTGGAGAAGCAGTGGGAGGAGAGTAAGACAAAATGCAAAAGGAATAATCAAGAAAGCAGCACAGCCTACGGAAGCTCAGGTTATTTATTGAGTTATTGCAATGATTCAGCTCACAATCCACATGGGAAAAGACTATCTGCAGTCCTTAAGGAATTCTGTACGAAAGCTGAGAGGAAACAAGTTAAAGTTATTGTTACAGAAATAGCAGCTACAACACCCAGCTATTGCCATTATACAACAGAAATAATCTGCATTTAATATAATCCATGGTTAGATTGCCAAATTCTGGATTGGTAATAAGGGTGGGAGACTATAATGCATTGTTTTACTTGCCTCAAGGCAAAGACAAGGAATGAGATTCCTAATAGCATACAGAAAGGATTTTTTTTTGCTTTATAAGTTAAAAAGAAAGTTACTAAACCATGTTGTGAGCTATGTCAGACCATGTCATTCATTGTCTGTGAAAATGGGTTCTATGTCTGAGCTTCCCAAGATGCATGGGAAAAGTCTCCTTTGTCTTTACTGGATCTGCAACTGCAAGCATGTTTTCTGGAACACCTACAGACATGTGGAAAAAAATGACTGGAAGCAACTATAAATAATATCCAGAAATATTTAGGAAAAAAAAGACAGGTCAGTAATTGTGACTGCATCACAATAAGGGAAATAAATATTGGGAAAACACTGATCTATTTGTATAGGAAGCACATTTAGTTGACTGCCAAAAGTACATCCTTTTGCCTTTATTTTCCCCTCACCTTTATAAATAAGAGGCACGTCAAACACCATCATTCTTCTCTTCTGAAAGACCTCTTGGAAAACAGATGGGAACAGTAAATTTGATCAGTCTAGATTTGAAGGCTAAGCAGCAATTGCAAAAGGGAGGCAGGAAATGATTACTGCATCTGACATGCTATTCTTATCCCAAGTCTGTTCATACCAGTTATTGTCAAAAGAAAAACGACCAGTCACCCAGCCATGCTACTTCCACTGGCACAGCTACTGAGCTTGGACTTTCTTATTGAAAGTATTACTGCCCCAGTAATAAAAATTTAAAATATTTTGTCCAAACTTCTTTTTCCACTCTTCAGACATAACAAAGTCCTCTTTCATGAAAATATAGAAATGAAATGTTAAGTTTAAGAAGGACATCAAGGATTGCAAGGAACAGCATCGGTTATCATCTGCCCAGCCAAAACATGATCCCCACAAAGACTTCAGCAGCTAAGTTTTCCAATTTCCTTGGCTCAGCTGGAAGCAACATTGCTGCTAACAACAACACTTTGCAAAATGTTGGAAATACTTAACGGAGATGCAGGTAAGTGTGTTGTCTTTAAATTTTAAGGTAGCATTATAAAGGGAGCAGTTTCTGCACCCCTTTAAGCATTAGTTGAGACAAGTGCTTAAGGGCTGTGCTCATCTCTCCTCTAGCAGGGCAACAAAAGGACAAAAGCACTACGTGCCAACTGTTTGCTTTCATAGGACACTTAGAAAATAAGGAAAAAAAAAATGCCTTTAGTAACTCTCTGATGTACTGCAAAGACAAACCTTAATTTCATCAAGGGCAAACTGGCTGCATCGATTGGATTATTCATTTGGCATAATGGACTTTCCTTTCTTCCTGCAGCTTTCTCAAATCAAGAACAAAATGAAGATAAATCAGCTCTCTCTCAAAGCTGACACTCGCTATATATTTATAGATTTCAAAGCCCTGCAATACAATAGAAGTGAGGTATTCATTACACACTATTTTTTCCTTGGCAATACTATTACTCAGGCTGCACAGAAAACACAGACGCTTTCTAAGGAAAGACTACAGCACAGGTCAGCAGCAGCTCCCACTTCTCTCCTCCCTTTAGGACTTCTTTACTTCTACCAATAAACCCAGCACAGAGGCGCTTTGGTGCACATGCAGGCATACAAAACAAAATACCTCTTTGATCCTCCAAGCAAAGGACTAATTGCCTTTTTGTGAGGGAGTACTGCTAACGTAATCCTACTTTGCAATCTCAACAACTTACGTAATTGTCGAAGTTTATGAAATCTAAAAATTATTTTCCCCATCATTATGGGCTCTGTTGCTATTAACTTAAAAGGCCTGGCCTCATCTCCTCCCATGAAATAAATGAACTAGTAACACGAACAAGCTCAGACCACTATTTCAAAGAATGAGCCTACACATTTATCAACTGCACCATATAATAGCAACTTTCCACCACTCGTTATTTCGTAGAATGGGAATGACATACTGTACTGAATCACTGTATTTAGATCAAGGAGAAACCCATGGTACAACACATCAGGGAAAATGCTACCCTACAATAACCTCTTGAGAAAGAGGAAAGGAATTACTGTCCTTGGCCAGACTTGCTTTGGACTTACACCACACCGTCATTGCAATTGAGCTAATCATCATAAAGAAACTTTTAGACCTGTGCAAAATATTACATCTATTTAACATTTGGCTCATCTGAGGTGCAACAGCAGAATGTATGCCTGCTGTCTGCAACCTGCATATGCTTAATGTGCTATCTTAAAGAGAAACGGATTCAGCTTTCATGAAAGTAGCTTTCTTTCTTAGTGTTACATCCACCAAAATAAGGCCATCAGGCTGAATGGATGATCTCTTGGGCAGTCATACAAATAAACAAGAACCAGCCCCAGAAAAAATCTCTGATGATGCTTAATATAGCAGGTAGAATACATTCAACTGCTTTCTTCCTTTCCTAAAGTTACTTTAAAGCAATGCAGTTTCACACAAAGAAGATTTTGCAAAGCGTTTAGGAATCTCAAAGGAGCAGGTGAATGAGCTTGTATTTATTTTAAAAGCTTCATGGGGAAAACGCATCATGCAATATTCCTCTAGTTTTCTAAAAGTAAATGAACAAATCCAAAGTAAATTAGCAAGTTGCACAGTATGCCAAAAACCAGAAACAAAATGAGCAGTGAAATTGTACTTATCACTTAGAAAAATCTAATCCTTTCATTTGAGATGTTTATGTTTGGGTAACCTTTGAAAGAATGTTTGCTGTTCCATTACACAAACAATGGAAATATGAGATAAGGAAAATAATAGCAATTGCCAAGAATGCTTCATGCACTTTCTTCAAGCCATTAAACATGTAGATACTATTTTATAGATGTATAAGATACTGCTTACAGCACAGATGCACAGATCCAGTTCATCCAGCCCCAGCGCCCATGTGGGTCCCAGGGGCATGAAGCAGAAATCCTCAAAGCAGAGCTCTCTTGTCCCACTGTGCTGGGAGACCAGTGAAGCACAGAGATGTGAGAGCCAACTCTAAGCCCAGTAAGGCCAAGTACTACAACTTTAACTGACACATTATATACTGCATGCCAAAGCAGAACTCCTTGTTTCACATGCAGTATTAATGCTCAGCCATCTTGACTAGATGTTTTCCATCTGTTCCCAGTCTTGAAAGACCTACTATGACAATGACATTCAATGGGAACTTGGGTCAGGCCTAATGTTTCCCCACAGAACAGACAAGCAAAGAGCCAGGTAAACAATAAATGCCATGTAGCCAACGATCAGGGGCACAGCACCCCCACATGCTTACAGGGCAGAAGAGTCCCCAGAACATCTCCTCTGATGCTTCCATCCACACAGGGCAAGTATACCTGGGCTTCTCCCATCAGGACCCCTAAGCTACAGGTAGTATAGAACTGACTGTAGCATGCTGGGGGACCCAGCTGTATGCAGGGACCATGTGAAGTGCTCTGTGGGGCAGTAAGCATTTATGAGAGTACAGAGAAGTGCCACGATACCACAAGTTCTTACCAGCTCAATCGAGATTAACATCGCAAGAGTAACCAGGTAGAATAGGAGTCCAAAGTTCACCAGTCTTTCCCACTCTCCCCAGTCAAGTAAGGAAGAAAAGCATTGCAAAAAGAAACCCTAACAGGCATGAACCGTGACAATAATGAAGGCTTTTTGTCATGGGAGAAGGCTTCCATTGTTTAAACCAAGGCTTCCATGTGGGAAGAACATGCACAAATAAGGACAAGGTGTGTACTTGGAGTTTGGCCTGGACACGTTGGCAAATTGGCCTGAACTGCAAGTTCTGTTTTGACGCCACAAGTAAGGATGAGGAGTTGAACAGCATGGCGATCTGGAGAGAGGATGAGAAGTTCTGGTTTGAAGTTTTCTAAGGAAGCTGCACGGAAGTCCTTCAAAGAACTTTCGCTCAGCTCCCCACCCAAATTCTTGAAGTAAGAGAGCTGGTGACATAACTTTTTAAAAAATATTTTTTTAAAAAAGATTGCATGAGTATGATATTGATAGATTCATAGAATCTTTTGGGTTGGAAGGGATCCATAAAGGTCACCTAGTCCAACTCCCCTGCACTGAAAAGGGACACCAGTTCCATCAGGTGCTCAGAGCCCCTCCAGTCTGACCTTGAACATCTACAGGACAGGGCCTTCCACAACATCTCTGGGCAACCCGTACCAGTACCTGCCCACCCTTATAGTAAAAAAGCCTGCTTCCTTATGCCCAATCTGAATCCATCCTCTTTATTTTGAAGCCATTTCCCCTTTCACAGTAATTTTCACAAATTTCAATTTCTGGCAATCTACCATTTTTATTTCTATTTTCTATCTGTCCCAATATATTTCATTCCTTTCTCTAATTGTATATACCTATAGCTCGTTTAATGTAAAACAACTGAGTGGTGTACCTAATTGAAATTCCACACGTACTAAGCAAGATTAACTTCAAAAAACAGTACATTAAGTTATTAATGGTGTATTTTTATAGACACACTCTTGAGAAACCAGATCCAGTAAATATTAAAAGCAACCAGTTCATCTGGCTTGGTTCATTTTTTCCCCTCGGTTAAAACTGTAAAATGCTTTTCAGACTCGATTAATGAAAGCCAACTACAGTTGGCTTAATTGGTATTAGGAATGTTTTTCCTATATAACAAATGTGAGAGAGGAAAAAAACCCCAAACATCTATCTTAACTAAGGACTGTTATGGCAATAAAAAGTCAACCACTAAAAATACTATCATTTAACTGTTAATTGATACTTTCTCTTGCCATGAAACCTTTCTACAGTATCCTAAGAGAACTACAGTTAAAAACGTCTTAAAAAAATCAACTCATATTTTCACATTAACAGTAGGTTCCAATGGCTCACATCTTAAATGCTCTCACACTCCACCAGATCACCTCTAGAAATTTTATCTACTTGGTAAGTACTTAATGCAAACAAAACAACTTTGCAGTGCTGTAATATGATACCAATATGCAACATCTTTTGGAATTCTGGCTTCAGGCCTGATAGAGCAAATATTACCAAGATAAAAGGCTTTTCTTTATAAAAAAAAAAAAAAAAAAAAGAAAAACATAATTATGCACAGCTTCACATTTCATGCATATTAGAAATTACTACATTCAAGTTCCAAGCGAGAAATTGTGGAAGTTAATTCAATAACATATTCTTATAAGGAATATTTTTTATTATATGAAGGGACTGTAGTTGAATAACTTAATGTAAACTCGTGCACATTATATAAAATTGTAGGTAAAGAACAGTCAACATCCATATTGGGAAATAATATATTTCAGTTTTATATACACATACACACTATACTATTACTTAATATATTCTTTCTTACCTGGTATTCATCCAACTAATTCATCACCTTTTATCAGCCATTCTTTATAAAATATCACTAGAATCAGAGACTCATAGAATTGCTCAGGTTGGAAAAGACCTTAAAGGTCATCACGTCCAACCATGACCTAACCGTGCTACCCTAACTAACAACCCTCTGCTAAATCATGTCTCTGAGCACCACATCCAAACAGTTTTTTAACACAGGGATGGTGACTCAACCACCTCCCTGGGGAGCTCGTTCCAGTGCTTAACCACCCTTTCTGTAAAGAAGTTTTTCCTGATACCCAATCTAAACCTCCCCTGGCAGAACTTGAGGCCATTTCCCCTTGTCCTGTCTCCTGTCACCAGTGAGAAGACACCAACCCTGCTCTCACTGTAAGCACCTTTCAAGTATTTGAAGAAAGAAATAAGGTCTCCTCTTAGCCTCCTCTTCTCTTCCTGAGACTGAGCAGCTCCAGTTCCTTCAGTCTCTCCTCACAGGCCATATTCTCAAAGCCCTTCACCAGCCTTGTTGCCCTTCTTTGGACCCGCTCCAGTACCTCCATGTCCTTTCTGTACTGAGCTGCCCAAAACTGAACACAGTACTCAAAGTGAGACCTCACCAATGCCGAGTACAGGGGCAGGATGACTTCTCTAGTCCTGTTCTCCACACCATTCCTGATCCAAGCCAGGAAGCCATTGGCCTTCTTGGCCACCTGGGCACACTGCTGGCTCATACTCAACCAACTGTCCACCAGTAAGCCTGTTAACCAAGTTAACCTTGGCCCATCGATCCCTCTGTAGTTCCTTTCTCCCCTCAGGCAGATCAACACTCCCTCCCAACCTGGTGTCATCTGCAAACTTACTGAGGGTACACTCAATCCCCTCATCAAGATCATTAATAAAGATGTTAAATAGAAGCGGCCCCAGTACCAAACTGTAGGGGTCTCTTCTTATGACCTGCAGCCAACTGGATTTAACTCCAATGACCACAACTCTTTGGGTCCAGCCATCCAGCCAGTGTTTCACCCATCAGAGCACACACCCATCGAACTGTGGGCAGCCAGATTCTCCATGGGAATGTTGGGCAGGAGGAGGGGGAGGGAGACAACTCAAGTGTGCCTCAGAGACTCAGCACAGAAAATCATACAATATTGTTTTGAAGAATGACAGATAGCTAGATCCTCTTTTATTTTCGGTATTATTAGAATAATGAAAGTGAAACTAATCTCAGCATAAATATTTTAAAAGAAAATTCAAGGAGATGTGTAGTTGTGTTTTTTCATACTACAGATTTCTATTGGTTTTGAGAAGATTGCTTCTAGGAGCACTGGTAGCTTTTCATTATAATATAATCATTTTAATGCTGGAAATCCCTTAGGCATAACCGAGAGCTGAGACCCGCACAGCATCTATACTTAGAAAACAGATCAAAGAAAATTTTAAGACTGAAGCCTTGTAATCCATGATGTTATGAATTCATTCAACATGCAGCAGACTCAGAATTCAGCAGACTTTTAGTATTAACTGAATTCAGACAAGAGTTCAGAAAACACTGCTAAGTACCTGCACAGCAGCCTAACATTTAACTTACGCAGAGTGTCTTACTTTGAGAAGTTCAAGGCCTACAAAACAAAGCCCCAAAAAGGCATATCCAGTGTAAGTGAATGATTCTACCAATTCATAGGTAGCACATCAAACACTAACACGGAAAATTAATTCCTGAATAAATCACTGGACTAATCGCTATTTTTCTAAATTTTCTAAATATTGAGTAAGCCAATAAAAATTCAGATTAGGCCAAATTGAAAGGTGCCTGTTTCCAGGATTTTGTTCCCCTCTGTTCAGTAGCTACTAAAGCCACACTTCAGACCTTTGGAAAACAAATTCCAAAAGAGCTCACAAAACAAGGAAGAGCAAATTCAACACAAGTGCTTCTTGCAGTTTCATTCATATTCTCCTAGGACTTTTGTTCAGCAAGATTTTGGGTTTATTAAAAGAAGAAGCAGTTCCCTGCAGTGATGCTTATTCTGTTTTTTTCCCATAAAATCCATAGCACTCCAAACTATAACAACAAAAACAGTGGCAGTTGAATTAAATACACTTCATCCTCCCACTCTGTTCACCCAGAAGAAAAAGGAAGGTGGGTGGTTGGAGAAGTGATTTGCAAGCATTGTGGCAAGGTATGGGATTGCATAACAACATTCCTTGGGGAATCCAAGGCTTGCTCCTCATGCCACCCAAATAAATAAATAAATGAAACCAACTCTATGGGAGCATCTATTACGTACATCAATAATTTATCTGTAACTTGTGCCTAATTGATGTTAAAATTCCCCTTCCATACAAGAACTTATTTTGTTTCCTTCCTCTGAGAACAGTCATTTCTTCAAGGATATCTTCTTCACTGTATCATGGCATCCTTACATTTTTATACTTAGATACAAGAACAGGGATGGCTAGGACTTATGTCTAAACAAATGCTTGACACAGTTTTTCTATTGAATTCTTATAGATGCTTTTTTTTCAAATGAAAATTTGCGTGTTCAACAGAACATTTCAGAAACATTCTCTCTTAAAAGTATTTTTTCCACGGAAAACAAAAATAAGACCAAAGCTTACTATGTCTGGGAACATTTACTCCATTATCTAATTTAAAATTAAAACCCAGCAGAGTCTTCATGATTCCAAGGCTATGCTGATTGCCATTTGAAGCTGGAAATGTTTTTCCCTAATGCACAAGTGATGAAGCATACGTAAGGCTCAGAGGAAAGTTACCTTATCTGAAGTATCAGATATAGATTACTGCTGGAGTCAGCATGCCACACTAGTTGGATCCACACACTCTGTTCCAATATGAGGAATTAAGTTTCCCTGATGTCACAAATTGAACAGATAATGCAATTAACATTTCCTTTGAAGTTCACATTGACCTGGTAGCCACTAGAATAAGTTGGCAGAACTTTTTAGTAAAGTCACTGAAGTGCTCCCAAACTGGGACTTCATCTTTGGCGTTCTACAATCCACTGAGGAATATTGAGTGTGCTAAATCCCAAGTGGAATATATTTAAGTCAATCTTTGTTATGTAAAAACAGGGATTCTGCACTTCTGTCTGGAATCCTCCATCACGCATCAGGGATATATCAGAACTGGTGCATGTTCCCCGAGGAGTCGATTATCTGGTGTGCAACAGCCCTTAGGCCCCTGTCTGAAAAACTGATGGACATCAGGATATCTCAGGCAGGTGGCATGCACCCATTTTCTTACCTTACCCCTCCCAGAAAGAGGGATCTCTGGGTAAGAGAAGATACTTGTAGAAAATGAAAAATTATGTATGAAAAGGTGCCACTTGTCACTAATTATCCTAGAATACAAGACAGCACATGAATGCTGAAGCACTATCACAGTTTCATTTAAATACAAAATTCATTTAATAATCCCATTCTGAGAAAGCACTATTCACAGCTTCACTTTCTCATGTCTAAAAATTCTGAGATTGTATAAGATCAAGGGTAGGGTCATGAAAAATTTACTTTAAGATTAGGTATAGCTGCTCCTTTGGAACTCTTCAACTTGCAGTATCACATAATGTGATATTATCAATTTCACAATTTACGTGTTTGTGATAACACCAATAAATCAAGACTTTCAAGCACTGAAACAGAGGAAATAAAAATTCATTTAGTTAAGAGACGAGAAAGAAGCAAAGCTAAAACTTCTACCTCGTTGAAAAAGAAAATTTAAGATGTAACTACAAGACAACATAAGCATTATAGATTGAAATACTGTATAATTTCCAGAAGTGTTAGTATCTTTGGAGATGAAAATACGATGATGGTGCTGAAAACCAGACAAACGACTGCTGACCAGGTAGAAAATTCCAGAGGCACTTAGAAGAATAGATATTGAGAAGTTATGAATGGCATCACTGAACATAAAAAATTAAGGAGCATAGCTATAAGTACAAAAGCAGCCCAAACAATAAAAACACCAACATATTTATGCGTTGGTAATTATTAAAATTATCTGTGGTATAATTTTAATGTGGAGTTACGACTAGTAACCACAAAATATATTATGTATTGATCTAAAAAGGAACATAACATACCTCAAAAGTTAATTTTATATTCTCAAGATGTGTAAACACCTAAAAACTCTATTTAAGCAACTAGTCTGCACCTTCTTACTCCCTCCAGAATTAAGAGGTCATAAAAGAGGTGCTGATATTTTTTTACTGCATTTCAAAGAAATAACACATGCTCATTTGTTTGAATAAGCAGCACCTTCTCATGCTATCCTTAGCTATCGCTAGACAAATTAGTGACTGTTTTCCTCTTCTTTCCCTGTAAAGTCCTCTGTTGTTTTACTGTTGTTAGGGACAATGGACAGCATCATGAGAATTATATGTTTAAAATAAAACCTCTCTTGAACTCTCTGGAGAGAATTTATGCAAAGTCCCCTGATTCAACTGAAGGAAAATTTGCTTACCTTCTGTTGGTGATGTCTTCAGATGCCTGCAGAGCCCCTCTGTTTCCCCATATGTCTCTTTAATTTTTACCACTGCTTCTGTTCCTCGGAGTTCCATGAGGGAGCGCAGTTCTTGCAGGGTGCACCCAAATTCTCCTGCATGGTTGGCCTCATTTCTTTGGTTCTTGGAATAAAAATCACTATTTGTCATGTCACCCATGGTTACTGATTATATTGCTCCACTTGTTAGAGTTGATAGAAGCTTAAAATCTTTTAAAAACTGAAGGAGACGAGCCTTGAATTCCAGCCTAGGATTAAAAACAATCCAGCATGTGTCCAGTGAGCGACGTGGAGAATGCCTCTGGTGTGCAAGGTGCCCCTGACCGACTAGTGGTCCGCAGAACAGCTGCTTTCAAGGCTGCAGACCAGTTCCGCTCCATTCACCATTTCCCATTATGCAGCACCCAGGCTGTAGAATCTACATGGTCATTTCTTCCTCTGGACCTTTGGGAACAAATAGAAAGCACTCATTACAAGGGTGAGCAACGATTCTTCACAAGGATGAATTCAAATTCATTCTATCGATGCAATTCGGCTTGTCATTTAAGAACAGCTACAGAGAAACACTGTACAGATGTCCTGTGAAATGCTGCAGGTGGTCAAAGCTAGCATGGACAACAAGGATACCACTAGCTCTTAGGTAAAGCTCTCTACAGTTAAAGCACCAATAGCAGTGTTGCATACTTTAATCAAGTCCCAAGAGCAATTGCCAAATGAGATGGTTCATAAATATTAACAAGCAAGCGCTTAGACCAGCACACTAGATATGTGCCTCCAGTACGTGTGCTGGTTTGTACATCTGCAGCAGTCATTCAGCTGACCAGAACACAGGCAAGCTTAAAGGCAGCAAAGTAACAAAAAATAATTAAACCATTAGTTTGTGCAGTGGGTAAAGTAGAAGTGTTTTTCAGTGCAAGGACAGGATACAGCCACCCCTCAGAAATTCAGAATACGTGTACATACATCTCATCTTGCAGCTTCAGTGCTGTGCAGGCAAACTACCCCACAGAAGTGAGAAAACACTCAAATGCAGCACTGTGAGCTGTTGGAGCTGCAGCACAGGGGAGGGGCAGCTGGGGGCTGTCCTCCCTACACTGCCCACAGCCTGCACAGCCACAGGCCTGCTAGCATCCCACACACATATACACAGCTATACTTGCACAGGGTTCCATCTTTTTTTTTTGTTTTACCGTGTGTAGTGTTGAGAAAGCCACATTTGGACCATCTGGGAGGCAGCTGATTACTTGCTAAAAATCAGCCTTTAAACTCTTTCCCCTTCCCATACTTTAATGAAGTTGGTTTAAATACCGCGGAAAGCAGCTATTATATTTGGCACAGAGTTTTAACAGATTAAAGGTTTCATTTTTGCCTCAAGTGTGTGAATGCCTGTGCATTGTTAAATCTATAGGCCTTGGAATTGTTTTCTTGTGATGAAAAAGGCCCCTATACAGCCCCAGCAGCTTTCTGATTCAGACCTGTCAGCCTCAGCCTTCTAGGTATGGCACCACACCGTGGATATGAGTTCACACAAAGAGGATCCCAAAGTGTTTCAAGCCCCAGTGCTACATCTATGCATCAAATATAATCTCCTTCCCACACACAGATAACATAACACACAGGCTTGGTATTTCCAAACTAACTGCATTGCCACTGCCCTGCATGTGAGAAAGATCAAGCCCACTGCATTCATTAATTCCTCCTTGCTTCTAATGACACTACCTGCTCTGGAGCTGCCTGGTACACTTTCATCAACGAGACAAACTGAATCTCTATCAGTGCTCTAACAGGTAACTCAACATTCCTTTGATTTTGAGAGGAAAAAAAAGAAGAAAAACAACACTGAAGTTTTACAATATTGTAGGATGCAGTAAAAATGGCAGGCGACCGCCATTCTCTTCTTCCACCCTCCCTATTCATTGCCAGACATTCTGGTGCTAAGAGCTACTGCCAACTCTGTCACATTTTACTTTTCAAGATAAGGATTTCGGCACAAAGCATGGCTTGCAGTGAGCAGTAAAGAGAAACTGGGAGCAGCAGTAAAAATGGGCTTTCATTTGCCAAGGAGAAGATATTCTGCTCTACCACACAAGCCTTCCATGCTTGTATGCCAGACAGTGGTCACAGGAACAGTTAATTTCATGACAATTCCTTACATTAAGCATGCAGAAAAGGCCTTCGTTATCACTTCATCTGTTTATAAACAGGATGGATCATTATTCTGAACAGAAATAGCATCAGCCTGTAGCATTATTTTGAAAAAAATGGCAAGATGCAGAAGTCACAGATGTCCTGCAAAACAGACTTCATCCCAAGAGGCACTGAATCACTGCAGCTTCTGCTGACGATAACCTTTCCACCACTCATTTCTTAAATAATTTCAGACTCTTCCTGGCTTTGAGTATGGTAAGCTGTTGTTGATAGTTACCAAAAGCAAACCAAGATTTGGTCACGGCAAAGGATAAGTAAGAAAATATTAGGAAGAAAGGAGGCATTGATCATAATAACTAAAATGACAGCCTGCTATTTACTTCTAGTGGGAAAAAAAAAAATATTCCAGAGATTAATACACCTAAAGATTTTGAACACTCAAAAAAAAAAAAAAAAAAAAAAAAGCAACAGAAATGCACAATTCACCTAACAGACAGCTTCTAGGGTTAGTTTTTGCAAAGCCTTCTCTAATAAAAGAAAATCAACAACAGCACAGCAAAAAAACAATTGCATTTTTCTGATGTGAGCCTCCTGGTACTGAATTTGGTGTCAATCATGTTTTCCACACCTTCTCTGTGGGATGTGTTCACCTCTCTCGAGAAAGCATTTCTTTTGACCAACTGTGCCATCCCTGTACATTTACATTTTTGTTTCCATTCCTAAGAATTTCACAGCAATATTGCTTTGTAGCATGTGCTTGCTAATTTTGCATTTGCCTGCTTAATGTTTTATTTCATCTTCAATTAAATATTGATCAATAAGCAACAAATATGAAGGCTGTGCTTCCTCCAGTGCTCTGAAAACAAATCCCTGAGTTCAAGCTCTTCATGATACACCTAGTGCAGTGACACCAGGGAAACACCGTCTCACATTTTTGAAAGGCAGATGGTAAAATATAGGAAGCACAAAGCATGACTAACATTATTCACTGATAATGCATCTCTCTAATCCTGTGGAACAAGATATGCCAGCTTCATTTGATCCTTGAATCTCTTCTATGAAAAGCACAGGAACCCTGCCAGATGGTGTACCAGGTTAGCATAGCTGACACACGACCACATGGCCACTAAGTGGTTAATATTCCTTTAACAAAAGCTTAGAAATAGAAAACTTGAGGTTGGTATATGGCAATATTCCCCCATCAGTTGGGCTACACGACTTGCGTCAGCAGAACGGGTTAAATGACTCCAAGTGGATGAAATGTAGGAACTCTACAAGAAATCCAGCTACCACACCAGGCTTGGATACGATCTTTTGTTTGTGGTTTGGAGGGGTCTCACCATTCCCAATGACAATAATCTGCAGAGAAACCAAACCTTCACAGATAAAGTTCAGCGAAAGACAAAAACCTCCCTCCTGTCACTGAAAAACTAATTTCACACACAGTGTCATATTGCCAGCCAGGTGGTTATTTCTTTTTCCTTACCATTGCTTCTGAAACAAGGCTTTAGAAACAAGAAATCTGGGTTAAAATTTTCCTAAAGTGCATTTTGGAAACAACTGTGGAGAAATAAATACACACACACACACACACACACATATATACACACATCTTCCCAACAAGAAGTTGGGAAGTAACAAGACTTCAGAGTAGAAAGCTTGAGTAAAATACTACCCTCATTTTTCTCATTTAAAAAGTCTCCATCCTGATAAAGGTTTTTATTTTTCCAAGATGTCGTGGATTTTTGTTGTACAAGCTTCCCCTCTCCCTTCCTCCCCCAGGTGGCTGCATCTTGGAGAGCAGACTTCCACTCCTGTAGAGCCAAAGACAAATATTTTTCATCTTCTAGCTGCTTAAAGGAAGTGCATGCCAATTAAAACAGGAGCAATTTGGATGAAGTAACTGTAGCCCTGCTGGGAAAACTATACCTTGATTCCCTGAATCAGGAAAAGTCTCATCTTGGAAGCTCGTAAATATTTTCACAGTGTATTAGAATGATTTATAAGATATCATCACTGTGTATTCTGACAGCTGATTTCATCTGGACTTCTATTAGCATAAAATCAATGGTAAGGGAACAAACGAGCTCATCGGTTTCACCAGATCAGAACTGCAAGACTTGTATTTCACAATCCTTAAAGGTCTGATCAAAACCTGGATTCATGACAGCTCCAAAAACTCAGGCTGTATCCATAATTTGACTGTTTTCTCCAAGATCATTATCTAAGATCATATTGACTCTGATCTCAAAATCTGATGACGAAAGAATTACTTGCCCTTACAGAAGGAAGGATAAAGAGGTAATCACTCCTTAATGGGTTGTCAGAGGAATAACCAGGGCAGAGATCAGCTAAGCTGAGGTGCTATTCACTCATTCTGCAATTGGGAAGGGAGCACACAGGACTGGTTCCCCTCAAATTAAGCCAAGGGAATTGGCTTGTAGCATTGCCGTCACACTAGGATTGTTATTTGGATGTAGATCTGATGCCAGCTGCTCCTCTGGGACACACACAGACCTACCAAAGCAAGGGGGAGGGAAAAAAACATGGAAGCATCACATTTTACAGAGTACTAAGTTTTTGAAAAGATTTCTCTGTATCCCTGCTATTAGAGATTTTATTCCTTGGTAAAACAGAATTAAGGGGTTTCTCCCAGCAATCTCAACAAAATGGGCCAAGTGTTTTTTTTGTTTGTTTGTTTAGTTTTTGTTTATCCTCTATGGGCCATGTGGTAGAACAAGGCCAGCAACAGGCTGCCAGAATGCTGCAGGGCATTCAACACCCATGGCAGTACCTGAGAAAGAAAACCATACCATCCTCTAGAGAAATCTCCAGATGAAATTAATCCAGTTGTGGCCCAGTTGCACCATCTCATAAAACATATTGCTCTTCTCCTGTATCAAAAAGAAAATTCTCATCTATTTGGGACCCTTTGCAGACCAGCAGGAGAAATGCTCATCTCTCCAAGCAGTCAAGGAAACTAATCAAAAGCACCCAAACATGCTCATGTTCAAACTCACACTTAAAACAAATAGTGATTTTGAAGTTCAATTATCAGGAAGGCACAAGATGCAGCAGGAAAGAAAAACACTGTTTGAATAAAAGCAGGTTGGCACCTTCACAAGTGTGAAATTTTTGTTGAAAACCAGCAAGCCAAGAGTAGATGAAGAGAAAAAAACTGAACTTTGCAATTTGTCTGAAAATATCCTATCTACAACACTACATAACCTAACGCAACTTGAAATTCATTAAGAAACTGGTAAATAATTCAATCCTGGATGGGCATCCAGGACTGACAGACACTTGTGTGTTCCAACTACCAAAAAAACCATCCAACTCTTTCACAAATTTCCTGGTTCCTGCTCCCCAGGAGCATGAAACTACCTCTAGTGCCCTGTTAAAGTGTGCAGCCATTCAATCTGTTTCATACCACTACTCATGTAAATGGCTGCAACAAAGCCAAATGAACTACTGACAGGAAGAAAAATACTATTAAAGGAATCAATTCAGTCCCATTAAAGTCAATGAAATTACTCTATCAATGACTTCTGGGGGATTGGATCAGGCCCTGTAGATGAAATCGTTCCTTCACTGATGCCAGAATTTCACTCTTTATGAATGCTGTTAGAGGGACTGCAATAAGAAACCAGATCATGTTTATTATCGCCCATTGCTGAGCACTTGCTGGAGCGACAAAATATTCTTGGCATCACTGTGCAACACTATCAACCTGCTGGCTTCAGGCACAGCTGATAGGACCTGAGGAGGGACCTGCAGCCTGTGTCCCAGCTGTTATAGGGCCCTACACATCATTAACAATGTTTAATGGAGTAAAATTATTTCCCCTGCAAAGATATTTTCCAGTGAAGTCTGTACTGGTCACAAGTTTAAGAATTCTCTTGTTTCTTGAACTAACATGAATTTATTTTGTTGGTTATTTTTCATTAGTTATTTATTCTCCCAAGACTAATTCTATGCTGCAAAACAGTTATGGGGTTACTTTCATTCTCTACCTTCCTTTACCACACACATATTCCTGCTCTGTGGAGTTGTACTTTTGGCACCAAAGACCCATTCTTTACTCCCTTCAAGGTTTAGACAATTCTTGTTTTCACACGGAGTTGCACAGAGATGAATACTGCAGTTGCTTCAAGGAAAGCCAACTTCCAAAGAATATTATCCATTCAATCCAAAACATAGCTGGACAAAAAAAACTAAAGCTGTTCAAACTATCATTAAATGAAAGAGATTCGGAACAACAACAAAAACAAAAAAAAAAAAGAAGTCAAATGCAATGAAAACAATAGCTGAATAAATGGCCTCTCTATCTAATCTTCATGCCTTAAGATTAACTCAGAGACAGTAGCACACATTGCCATTGCTCTCAGTAATTACACTGCACGTCTCAACCTCGCTTTTCCCTCTTTTCTCTAATTTTTGAGAAACATTCCACGGGGACATCTTAAATCTTGATAGTAATAAAGCAAATCATGTATATGTTCGAATCATCCATCAGCATTTTAATCAGTAAGTTCTTACACACAGGCCTCCAGCCCTCCACCAATGCATATCTGCAACCAAACTCACCAACCTATTACTTGTTTGGTGGGCTTTCAGAAGAAGGTCAAAACATTTCCAGTGCTGATTAGCATTACATGCTAATATAATAGTGGCATCAAATACTTACGATACCAGAATTTTATTTTACTTTTAAGTAAGTTGCAGATAAATTGAGGCCTTTTCCAGCTTTACCCAGAAGCAAGAAGAGCCAATTTGTACTTTCCAAGCAGCACTGCACATTACTGTCACACATAACACAATTTTGATCCATTATTTTACTAAAAATTCTATGAAACGTTGACAGGTAGCACTTCTTTTTCTTTATAAGGAATGAGCCTGTAGGTTGTGAAAGAGAATGAAAACTTGATCAGTCAGCTGCAGCATGAAGCATTTGGTCATGCCCTGCTCTGAACTGCAGAGGTTACACGGCCCAAACCAAACCTTACTCTGTCAATTGGCATTTCTCTACATCACAGCTCAAATCGCTGTGATGAAACCAGAATAAAATCCAAACACACGTCAGCAGAAAGGACATGATATACAGGTCAGTGGTTTCTGTAACTGGTAAAAACTTAGGAAGACAAGCATGTGAAAGCCCTGCCAATGCCTATTTTACCTCTGTTCGAACAGCAACATTTCTGGCTCAGATGACTATTTAGGAGTTAGCACAGTTTCTTCTAGAACATGCTGGAAATAATTCACAGTGCAGTGTTCACATACAAAATTAAATCCACATTTTTTTATTTGTTTTAAAACCTGAAGGGCCTTTTGCATTAAGATCTAATTCCAACTACTCTAAAATGATCACTCTTGACACTCACATCCTCAGAAAAAAAGACTATAATTCTACATAGCAAACCAAGGGAAACTACTTAAGGAAAAATAAAATAAAAAAAAAAGGATTTGCTGTGGTGTTTGTTCTCTTCTGTCAGCATCCATCACATAACTAGCAGTGAGAAGGCTTGGTTGACTACACTTGGCCACATCACTCTTTAAGAGAAAGTAAAGAGAACCAAGCACATTAACAGACCTTAGTCTGTAAATAAGGGAGAGCCACTGCACAGCCTTGCCAAAACAGAATCAGATTACTGTGTTTAGCCAGTATTTTTTTATTTTCAGTCTCATACATAGAATTCCACATTTTACCTGAGTGGCTTCAAAACTAATAGCAAATGAGAAAATCTTTTTTGGGTGGGGTGTTAACATTTTTCTGAAAGTGTTAACCCTGAGTGCTACTTAAGGAAAAAATACATACATATCTTTTGCTAGCAGCAAGTCCAGCCAACGTGGAGTACAAGACTTCAGTGGCAGCTGAAGTCAGACATCATTACTGTCAGTCAGAAATCAGGATATGACTTTACAGCACATGAAATGCTACTGTATGATTCGGATCTCCATGGAAAACATCTGGGCAGGGGAAAAATAAATAAAACAGAAAAACATCAAACTTATCCTGCAGCCTGGTCTGTATTTGCAGCTCTACCTCCTGTCCCCTTGGTTGCCTATTAGAGGCATTACTATATTTATATTACATCTTATTGTCTTAGCAAGAAAAAGATACAACACCATTCATAAAACCAAAGTTTTTACGGCAGCACCAGTGGTGACAAACAAAGTCCAGCTTCACTACAAACAAACTACAAACTGAATAATGAAAGTGGAAGAAGAACAAATTAAAAAAAAAAAAATCAAATGATTGTTTAAAAAAAGGACCTGATTTATTGTTATTTAATAATATTAATATTAATATATGAATAGAAATGGAACATGCACCATTTTTCACATGCACTATTCCTAAATGGCTGTAAAAGAAAACTGCACTCTGTAACCTACTTTTCTCAACAAATACATACCACGTTTATTTATAGTAAGAACGTTTGTAACTTTCTCTTTTAAAAAGCCAAAAGGAATTTTTTTACATAATATCTACTTTGTTCTTGACATTAGAAAGAATTCTCTAAAATGGTAGAAGAGGGACCAAATTATAATTAACAGCTGTGCTTGGTGCTGTAAAAACCACTGAAGACACTTTTTTTTCTTGTTCCCTGCATATTTTACAGCAGAAGACCACTTCTACTTCTCCTGGCTAGACACACAAAATCCCTTCAAGCAGCACAAGAACATCAACCACCTTGAGCATTTCCAGTGTCAGGTGGGCTGTTTAAGTAAACAGCTATTCTTAGACATCATCCCATTGGACAGGGCATGAACCCAGCAGGTGCCAGTCCCAGATACTCCAACTACCCTGCTTTGACCATACAACACAAACATGATGCCATCTTGCCTCCACAGATCTGCTCAAACTGCACAAGTTTTAAAAGCTTTCCCTAAAGCTCAGAATCCAAGGGCAGCTTGTGAAAGCATAACAAATTTGAATTCAAACATTAAAAGGTTACAACTTACTGACAAATGACGCTATCAGAATTGTAAAGCCACTGACACATATTAGATTCCTATTAGACTTAGCACCTGTCTGAATCTCCTTTCTGCCACTGAGCTCTCAATGCCCAGTTATGCAAGCCCCAGCAATGGAGGAAAATAGTCCTTTAGCTTTGCTACATCTTATAGAAAATAAGTTAGATAGCAGAAGGCAAGCACTGCCTTTCTTCAAAATCATGTTTCCATCGTACTCCAAAAAATCAACAGAAATAATCTTTACAGTTACATAAAATTAAAAAGGTGAAATTACCTGTTACTGCTACCAACACAGACCTCAGCCTTGCCAGCTCTGAATTCCAGATTCAAATGCAAATGCTCTTCAGCACGCCCAGGTTTTGCAGGTAGCACAAAGTAAGAACAATATACTGCAACTGAAACCAAGGTTTGCTTCAAGTCTCTTCCCAGTTCTTTAGGAGAGCAGACAAAGGAACCAGAAGAGACTGAGCAAGCACCTCATCCATCCCTTGTCTAACAGTAGAACCCAGAACTCCTGCTTTTTTCCAGCATGCATGGCAGGTCATTAGCTCGCTTATTTCTATCACCTGACATGAAAACCAGATGTGATTACTTGGCTCTTTAATCAGGGTTGAAGAAAGGAAAGCACCGAGGTAACAACAGAACCTAAATTTTTAAAAAATAAGAAAATCAAATATAAACATTTGTTCTCCTCAGTGATTTATAACCATAAACATTTTAACCGCAGTGAAACAGAAGTGGGGCTACTGGAGAGATAAGTCAGCACCACATAAATCCACGTAAAAGGATGAGAGAGAAAAAAACCCCTGCAAGGACTTGATTTTACAATAGGAACCTTCAGCCAAGGTCGCTCTTAAGAAAGAGAGCAGCCAAAAGGAGGTTTTAAATCTCAGTGGGCATTAGCTGAAACATGTACAGCAATGTTCTGCAGTGATTTTAAATAGGACATTCACCTAGGAATGAAAGTACATCAGTCAACTCTCTCATAATACAACATTTTTGCTAAATGCTCTCTACGCAGCCTGTTCAGAGAATCAAAAAGATGTTTTGAAAAAGAAGTGACAAATTAGAGTTTTACAGAAAATTGCATTGCTCCTTTCACCTGAGAACAGCTGAGGAAGATCACCAGTGGAAGAAAGCTGACAGAGTGAACCTGAGGGCTGCAGTGGGGTGGCCAGACTGGGGGTTGGGTGCAGGGATGGCGCTGCTCTGACTGCAGCCCCTGCGGGCAGCAAACCCCCACTCCAGGGGGGTGCATTTCTGCACATGCACCTGTATACAGAAGCTGGCACAACACACCCATCAATCCTAAGAATTAATCAGAAAGGCCAGAAAGAGTTGTGGGAGCAGCATTTCAGAAGAAAACATGTCCTTATACTCAGCTCCAAGGAAAGTGTTAATTTTGAGCAAGCAGTTTTGAAAGAAAAAGCAATGTTCTTCCCTCAAAAACATACACGGTACAGACACTACTCTTTTTCTGCTTCATAGCAGCAACGTTTGGAAAACTACTTAACCTTTCTATTTTTATCTGGATGCATTCAAATTACCAATAATGTACAACATGCTGTAACGAAACCACTGATGTAGGGTATAATTTTCCCTCAAGCACATTATCCTCGCTGGTGGCTCAGAAAAAAATAAGCTGATAAAACAGCAGCAGACATCAATTGATGGATAAAAAGTGATCACAGCTATGTATAACTCTGCTGCCCAACCTTAAAATCATACAATTAGCCAAAAAAATGTAAGTACTAGGGCAGGACATAGGAACAGCCATACATTATCTATGGGGTCATGCTAAAAATCCTCCCACAAATCCTCCTTCTGCACGTTTTTAAATAGACCATCAGATTATCGCCTCGCAATTTAGCTATTAACACACAGATTTATTTTAAAGCCATCATCGTGCCTGGTACCTTTATTAAAGATCTTCTTCCTTGTCAGGTTCAATCGGGATCTCATCCTAACCGTGATGAGCTTTTAATTTTCTGTTCTACTAATAGCAACTTAAAAATAAAATGTTCTCTTTTGAAACTATCATGCTGTAACTTCTTTAGGGGCTGCAAGGGGGAACAGAGAGATTAATCTTCCCACTCTGCACATTAGTTATCTGCATATATGGAAGAAACAGAACAAGAAATTGGAATTTTCTCACTGACCAAGGTATACCTCTACACAAGCACTCTGGCTACAAAGCAGCAATGGGGAGTTATCAAAATACAGGAAATAAATAGTTTAAGAGTTTCTATATAGGTTTTCTTCATCCCCTCAACAGCTCTCTTGCAGGTCATCACTGGATAATAGATTAATTAATGACATAATTAGCTGCAGGATACATAGCCTATCCAGCAAAGCCCTTCAGCAGATACTCACATTTCAGCACAAGTGGGGCCCTCATTATCTCCCTGGCTGCTGAGATGAGCCAGGTGCACATGCTGCAGCACTCACTGACAGCATCATACTGCAGTGCTGCTTTTGCTGGCAAGGAGTTACAGCAGGAATGTCAAGTCCTGGGCTATCACCAAAACGGGGAGCCCTAATACATGCAGAGAAGGAAAAAGACAGTAACTGTTCTCAAGTGCCTGCTTACACCGGTGGAAGACAGGCAAGAGCCCACTATGCATCAGCACTGCAGAAATCACCAGAAATTGCTGGCTTTTCCACAACCCTGTCCGACCTGCCCAGCTGAACAGCTTGCAAAATGCCTGCTTTGGGTACGCGCACTGCTGCACAGCCAAGGCAGGGGCTGCTTTCAGATGTAGTTTCTGTAACTGTCTAAATAAAAGCTTATGACCTCTCTTTTAGGATATGGGCCTTGCCACAGCTATTCAAGCCTATCTTTATCTAAAGATTGGAACACTGAAATGTGTTTTAATGAGGGATAAACTGAGACCATCTGGATGTCTCAGCTGCTACAGAGCATGATTGTTTGCTGATTTTAACCATGTCTCTTGCAGAGAACATAGACCTGTGTTGCACAAAGTGCACTAGCTCAGCTTGATTTCTCCTTGTAATCAAATGTGTTGATCTAAAATCTATTTCCAGCAAATTACTTGTCTCTTTTGGGAACAACTCCCTCCTCATCTCCTAACAGTGGTGACAGGGATAAGGAGAGACAACTGAGATGAAAAGGTGCATTTGTAAGAGGCTGACAGAGGGCTTGCTCAGTGAAATCTTTGATTTTGGAATCCAACCACTATTTTTTTGTAACCATACAAGAACTGCTAACATTTCAGATGGTTTGTTTAGGCCTAGAGTTAAAAGGGAAAAATTTGAAAACAAAAGAAAACAAAAGTGCAAAAAAATTGGCTATTTATTTGTTACTGTTGCAGACTGTTGGCATTAGGTCAATTTGCATTTATGTACATTTTTCAAATCAAATAAAACAAACATGGGACAGAATCCAAACCTCCTGTGATCCCACTGATTTTTCCACATCAGAAGACTACAGGCACTAATGTTCTGCAAAAGAATTTCTAAAAATCTTTTGCAAACATCACTAATGCTTTTGACCAAAACTGTTATTTTATGCTGGGGGTGCATCTGTGTGCAATGACTTCACCAAAATAACCCTGCCATAATGCACCATTAGTGATTTTAGATTTCAGCATTATTTAAATTAAGTGTTGTTCATTATGCATTCATCAAAAATGACACCTCTAGCTTCAGGTTCCAAGTAGATTTGAAAATTAAAAGAATGAAACCAACAACTGTTCTTGCAAACAGAATTACTCTAGAGATACTCAGCTCTTAAAAAATTTAGCATATATTTCTCTTTACCTTTCTACAACCAAATGAAGCTTCTACAAAAAAATTTGGCTATACTCCTACAAAAAGCAAGCCGACCCAGAACATTCTGGGTCTATCTAGTCTATTTGACTAGATAGTGGTTATTGGTAAATGAAATCAAGTCTTGTCTCCATTTCCTACCAGACCATCAATAAATGCCTAAAAGGGAGTTTCTGGTAGTATCTTGTGACATTTGAAAGTACTATCCCTCGAAGATGCCAAGATAGATTGATTACTCCAGTAAACTCCAAATTTAAGCTTCATCTGCTACCATACTACATTGCTTAATTGATTTGTTGGGCTTGTAATTCTTTCAGAGATGAATATGGTTACAAATATATAAGCCAGTTATTGCAATACTTCAAATTCTCAATTCTAAATCAAAATTGTTTTGATAAATCTTGGAATCCTTCATGTTAACTAAATTTTTGAAATTCAGCTATCATTAATGATCATCAGAGTTACAAGAAAGCCAGGAGTCTTAATAAGACACCAAATCCACAGATATTTCACGTGTTCTGGAATATCAAGGGTTCCGGAAGAAATACACTACATCATCGTAGATGTGCATACACTTTCAAATCACAGATTAAATCCCTCCCTCTACAGGTAGCAGTAACATATTACCCATACTTTCTCACTAGTGTTGAATAAGCCTGTAACACAGCTGAACTCAGTAAAACTATTAATCACATCCATAGGATATTGTGTACTACGTGAACCACCTAACTCAGTTGAGTCTTACAGGTTGGGATTTCTATAATTAGGCTTAGGACACTGAAAACTCAAAACCCCTCATCTGTTTTAATACCCAATATCTGCAAGTAAACAAAAAGCGGTAATGCAATTGTTTCCAATGTTTCTATTACAAACCAGTTTCTGTATGTTTCCAAGAGAAGCAAACCCACACAACTTGAAAACAGATTTTTTTTTTCTTAGCTATGTTTAATGGACTCATCAGAAATAATTCACACATCGGAGACTTGAAATTACCATAGTTCTGATAATTTTAAGTAGTTTCTTTTAAACCAGAAGGAAGGATAGTACCTTCAGTACTATCTGTACAGTCATGAAAAGAAATAGTCAATTTACCACCAAGCTTTGTGCGTTTCCATAGAAGTCACCTCTAAAAATGGAAATACAAGGTTTTTCTAGAAAATTCACTAAACTATTTCAAAAGATAACCAAGATCCTTTATTTTCACGCACTCACCCCAAATGCTATCACAAACTACATATGCAGTCAGTTCTTGATTTCAGTGAGCAACTGAGCCAAAGTGGGGATTAACACGATACCAACTTGTTCTACAGGCTGTTTAAAGTTAGTAAATCAATGCAAAGTACTTTTAGAAGTACTTTAAATAAGCATAGCTTTATTCACATATGTTTGCCTGTCTGTTGTTTTGCCTTCTTTGCAAATGAACAGAAAATACTTCGTAAGATGTATTCCTTAAAAATCTAATGTTTATCTTCTTTTCCACAACTTCTTGTAGGAACAAAACTTACCAAGTTCTAACATAACCATTAAAAAAAAAAGAAAATTCCATTTTCAAAAATGATTTTTGCACTTGGGAGTACACATCTGTGGAAATAAAATGGTCTAAAAGACATTTCTCTAACAGCTACTCAAATGACCTTCAAGAAATTACAGAAACAGTAATAATGTAAATCTATGATCTAAATGTAATCGTTTTTCAAAGCTGCACTTCCCCGGTCTTCCTATGACTGCCAAAACCATGTACACCTCATTTTAACAGACTGAAAAACATTCTTGTAGCACTCTGCGTACTCATATTCTTCATTTACACAGTCAAAAGGCAGTGACACAAGAAAATCGGTGTATATGCTCCTGTTTATCCGTTTTTCTGGTTGACCTGATCTGCCACTTGTGAGCATTCAAGAACAACAGCTTATTTGCTGAATCCGTTTTACCCCACTGTCATTCAAGATGTAGTATGATTCTTAAATAGGCAACAGTCAGATTAATATAATTGAGGATGCAGTTCAGAGAGACAGGAAGTCATGCCAGAGTTGCCACATGCGTATTCTCCTATGATTAAAACATCCCTAGGGTTCTATTGGCATAAAGAAGAACCCAAATCAGAGATGCACAGAAGCCAGAGGACCAAGAGATGTGAGCTTTTGCTCTTCAGAACAGCTCACCAGTTCTCAAGGAACAAAACATGAATCATGCAAAGTTGCCATTTTAATTGCATAAGCAAGGCTGGTGGATTTGTCATTGCTTTTGACAGATTTTTTTTTCCCAGAGTCACATTATAACCACAGCTATGTTCCTATTGCATAAGACAACTCATGCATCAGATTGAAAGCCCAGCATACAGAAAACAGAATATGAAAACTCCTTACACAGCCTTCTTTCTCTCCAGTGATATAACTTCCATGGCTCTCTGCTATTCCTGAAGAGATTAGAAAGACACTATCCAAACACAAGAGAAGTAAATAAGGAACAGATCAGTGAAGAGGGCTTCAAGTCCTCAGCTCCACAGGACAGGCAAGCTAAACCACATTTCTTTGTACCAGCATTGCTATTCACAAAACAGGCAAAACGGATGTGCACATTACAGAGGGCATGCGGGGTAGAGATCTGAACATTATCATCACAAGATGACATACTAAACAGTAAAACAATATGGCTGATTTTACAATTTGAAGTCTTTCGGTCCACTTCCAAGTTATTAAAAATCTCAGTACTAAAATCTGGAAGGTATTTCCTTGTGAATAATGTTACCTTTCTCAAGTTGTCAAGAAAAACTGAAGAATAACAACAGAGAGTGCAATTTTAGTCGTGCAAAAGGGCTTATAAAATCTACCATTACCTGTAACATTTTACAGGTTTATGCATAATTCACACAGAAATAAATGCTGTGCTGCAGCCAGAGCAGCACCACAGTCACCTCCTGCCAGCTGGTAACCACTAACTTGGGGGCAATATTCGGTACAAAAATTTAAGTGACACTAGCCCTACAATCAAGCCATGCACGCATACTAAAACAAACAGGTATCATCAGTGGAATTACACTCAAACTATTTCGGTGTATGTGCAGAGCTGATCTTCGCCTTTTCTCTAGCCTAGATTTTGATTTCCCATAAGTGATCAGAGTTGGCCTCATTCTGCTCTCACGTGCATCAGTGGGACCCTTACCATTGACTTCAAACACAAGGTATTTAACCCAATACAGTTGGTTTGGGAAAATTCAACATTAAAAGAGAAGGACCTCTGCCTCTCCATCAGAGGACCACATGCATCTTTCTCAGCAAGTTCCAGAGCCAGATGACATTGTTATGCCCAATAATAACAGGATTAGTTTGAGGAACACTGCAGTTCTGAAACAACTGCTACAGGTGCCCCTTTTTATTGTATGATTGCTCAATTTGCAGAACATCTTTGGTGCTCAAGAACTAAATTTCCTTCAGAGAAAATGAAATGGAAGTCCTGCTACAGATTCATACGAAAAACACTCAGAACATACAGACCTGAAATAGTTGTAGGTCTCTGTAAAGCTTCCAGTCACGTGTGAGCACTTTCAGTCCAAAGGTTCAGATTAAAACCAGTTCCAAGCAAAGCCACAAGCTTGCACAGCTATAGGGGTCTCAGCACTGTTTGCTTCAAGCTATTGATCTGCTTCTAATGCACCACATAATTTGCTGATGTTGGCAGTGTTCAAACTCTATCTCCCTGTCCTATCTCTATAATCCTTTTACTTCCCATGCCATCCTAAATAATTCTCTCAGCATTACTGATGATTGTGACCTCCTGCTTCCTATCCACAGATTCCTATTTAAACCTCACAGATTACCTTTCTGAATTATGGATGCAGAAGTAGGCGAACAGCTACGTTTGACTCTTTCTGTTTAAAATTCTCTTAACAAGAGATTATTTGTTTAGCAGTGCATTTATTGCCATTTTGTATCAAGCAAACTTCCATCTGCATACACTCTGTAACACCTTAGCTTATGCTTTAGGTATAAGAACTGCAGTCAAACACAGGCACCTGGAAATCTGGAATCAGAGTAAAATCTTGAAAGGGAAAAATAAAAAAACAGCCCCCTAAATAAAGGTCAAAATTTCAAAATCAAGTTGCATACGTAGCAAGAAAAGCACCATTTCAGGCTTTTCAACTCTAATGGGAGGAAGAAGTATTACAAAAGGTACACGTATAAAGGCTACAACTGTAATGAAAGGACTTGGATTGAAAGACGTATTTTTTAAAAATCTCAGCAGAGAAACCCCAACACACTGAATCACAGACACTTAGCAGAAAGATGTCAGCTACTGTTGTTATTACACAGTTCAATGTAGCAGGTCAGCTAAAGCTCCCTTAAACCATTAGATCCTGAGAGTTGGGGGAGCCTGCAAGGGTTCTCACTCTGCCAGTGAGGCACAGCCTGGCTTCCAGACAGAAGCCTCATGGCTGTCAGATCTGCAGCTGCAGAACCAACCACTCTCTGCTCCCACCTGCCCTGGGCACTACCTCTACACTGGCTGGTGATCCCATGCACTAAGGCTCCTGAAGAATGAAGTGAGACATCTGTAAGGCCACAGAATTGTACTGTACCTCCTATAGCAATTTTCCTTTCAGAAGGGAGAGATCAGCAGTTACCTACCAGTTTTCATCCCTGTAACTTTAACCTGCCCACCTTGCACTTCAGAAGCATCAACTTCACATCGAGTATACATTTTATTTTAGCTCATTTTTTTCTTTTTCCACAGTTAACTCTCAGACATAGGGCATTATCACAAGGTTATTATTGTACATGCTGCTTACTATTTTACTGTGCATCCCTCACTAATTCCACTGCAGCATAATTCACCAAACAGAAGGTGACACTTCCAGGAATAACAACAGAACATAAATTAGGAAGCACTGTAAAAGCACTGCAGAAACAGCTGTCAATTCCTGTGCAGCAAGAAGTACACAGACTCAAGCAGTCAAGTGTCAGTCAACATATTTTCCTTATTACCCTAACTTTAATATAATTTAACAAAGTAAATGGAAAACTCATCTAGAAATTTGGGGCAGGTCACTTGTCACTCTTGCAAGCAGCTTCATAATTATTTCTGAAAAGGAAGAGTTCTGGTGCTGCACCTCTGAAGTTTTTTGAATTCCCTATGAAAGACAAAAAAGCCCTGCTTCCTTTCCTTCTCTCCTCTTCCTGTACCTTCAGCATCCATATGAATTTCACTAGCTGGAATCAATTGAAGAGAACAAGAGCAAATACAAATCTGTCCTATAAAAATATCAAAAATATCGTAAGGATGGCAAGACCATTCAAACTGCCAGAATCACCCGTAACAACCATTAAGCTTGAACTGATATTCTAAATCTGTATTCCAAGTGTGCCAGAGGACCCACTGACTCCACAGCACAACACTCTCACAGACTTCATGCATTTCTATTCTGAAAATTGATTTGAAATTAAAGGTTTATTTTTAATTGTTTTTTTTCTTTTTTTCCCTCATCACAAAGCCTTAGGATAGGCTGAGTTGGAAGGAACCTATGGATGTTCTCTGGTCTAAATTCACTGTTCAAAGCAGGGCCAAATTTAGCCATGGAATAGCTTGCTCTAGTCGTCCCTGACAGTGGAGAGACCCATTCTGGACTTGTTCTCCTAATGAACCATCCCACTGGTGAAAGAATTGTTTTTATATTTAACAAGGATTTCCTTTGCTGCAGTTTGTATTCATTGCCTCATCATTTTGTTAGTATTTCTCTGAAAAGACTATGGATCTATCTTCTTTTAAAATCCTGTACTGAGTAACTGAATCAATAAAATCAAATCCAGTCAAGCCATCTCTTCTCCAATCACAACTGCAGCTCACTGAGCTGCTGCTTGCATGCCACGTGCTCCTCATCACCACGACCCCCCTCTCCAGACAACCTGTAAGTCAGTGTCTGCTCTGTACTAAGGAGGTACAGATTGGAAGAGTTCCAGCTGCAACTTCAGGAGTTTTAGATAAGGGGGGAGGGAAAAAGAGTGCAGCTGATCTTTATTAAGGGGCTTAATGCCCAGATTTTGGCTCAAGCATCATGGAGATAGAATTTAAGTGTGACCTGCCAAACTAAATTGCTTCCATTACTTATACAATGTTATTGTTTATACAAGGCCTCAGAGAGTAAATAAAGTTTGGATAGACCTTGCCAAAAGTCACTGGGAGCAGAATTTTCAGAATTAAGAATATATAAGGATGCATTAAGGATACACAAGGATCCTGGGGGGGGGGAAACAGAAGAAGAAGAAGAAGAAAGCTTATAATGCAGCATATTCATTTGCTCAAAAACTAAACCTGGAGTATATTTTCAAAACACATCTGAATCCCAAGGTCAAATGTTGCAAATGGAGATTAACTACGTATCTTACACACAGGATTATTCACATAAAAGATTCTTTTGAGAACTGCTTTCTTTCAGACTGCAAGATACTGTAATTAAGGGACTTAACTCCCATCCAGGAAGGAGTCTGAGTTGTTTAGAATTTTTCATTCTTAATGCTGACCAGACAGCCTCATTAAAAATAATTATTATTTTTTTAATATCAGGGGAAAAAAACAAACCTATTTGCTACCTAGCAGGTCTCATCATTTCCCAAAATACAATTTGCAATACTGCCTTCTGCAGTAATAGAAGCCATATACTACACAAGAGAAAAAAATACTCAAAACTGGGCATGACATTTCAGGATCAAGGTGGGTCACTATGAAATTATTAGTTTCACTCATCTATACTTTTTCTAATAGATACAGTTTGAGAAATGAGGCTTTGGTAAAGACATACGCAGACAAACACAAATCAGAGCAGCTTTCAGGAATAACTCATTCACCGAAGGGCATTGCTAAACATCTGAATATCACTGTGAGGTGGGTGAGAATCACAGACAAGAGGAAAACTGAGAAATGAAGGAGTCTTTAAACTAAAGAGCAGAAGCAACATTTAAACCATTTCCAAATAACTGTAACCCAATGAGAGAGGATACGGGAAAGACTGATATTGATACAGGCCTTCACCCTGGCATCCAGATGAAAGAAAATCTGATGATATTGCTTTGTAGCATGGCTTTCCCATGCTGTCTTAGGTTACAAGCATCCTCATCTCTGCTCCTCAGGTGCCTATATACTGTCAAATCTTGCCAGGTACAGAGAAGTTTGGTTGTGTTGTCCAAATACGAACATCATTACAGTCTGCCTAGATAGGTTCAAAAAACCAGAACCACTGAACGTTAAAAACACAAATGTTACAGAGAATGCAGATGTGTGCGTGTGGTGATTCATCTTCATGGAGAACATTTTAAAATTTACCACGTATGTTTGCCAAAAACATGTATTCTGGTGAAATGACTGGGCAGTGAGATACAGTAGTCTCTGAAAGGTAAATTCAATTAAGATTAGATTTGGGCGACTTAAATTCACCCAAAAGAAGTTTCAGAAATAACTGAATGGCTTTTGAAGGTGCTCTGAAACATATTTTCTGTTATGTGTTCATATATGCATATGGATTTTACAACACTTACAAATCCCATTAGCAGCAATGAGAAGTCTAGGACTTAATCCACACGACACATTATCATTGAAATGTTCCCTATTTAATTAATGAAGAAAATACAAATACTCTTGTCAGTTGATTTTTACAACATTAAATACCTTGCAAATTGTTCCACAGATGCTTCTAGTGTTGCAGGTAGGCTCCAATACAACCATTCCTTCACTTCAGCTGAAATCTGGCCCCTTAATTATCAGCAACTATTAAGAACTGACATTTCTTCCTCCATATTAGAAGTACACCTTACTCACAAAGACTCATAACTCTTCGAGGGCTTCATATCTTCACTAAGCAATTACAGCTTGTTCGTGTTCTATTTTGTGGTTACAACAGTTTTCTTAACCTTGAGAAAATTTTGCATCATTATTCTAATTACAAGAAGTGGGAGTATATGAAATGCTTCTAACAAAGAAAAGAAACTGAGATGGCAGATAGATTAAATTTTATGCTGCAAAGTGACACAAGTTGAAGTAATGAAATACTACCACTGTGACTTACACAGGTAGGAGTCAGCTGCTCTAAATAAAAAAAACCACCATATTTTAATCCTATTCTGGTGCTGTCAAGTCAATATCAGGTATTATACTTGCACAAATTAAAGCCACAGAAATTGTAATTGCTTATTTTTTTTAAATCACAATTGCTATAAAACAAAGACAAGCAGAATGTATGTATTTGTGATGCATTTTAGAACACCAAACCCTGCAAAGGAGACATTTCCCTTGTGTCCTGACATACAATCATGATGAAAAATGCATTCAGTTTCCTATGTAACTTACACTTTAGCTAATAAGACCGAACATGACAACACTGCATTTCAATACTAGGCTGTTAACAAGAACCTGGAAGGTGGGCTACCTATGGAGCCAGTTGTTGAACCAAACATGCAGAAATCCTCAGTGCCATAACACTTTACCTGTTTAAGCCCTCACATACATTCAGGTGTCTGTACTAGAAAAACTGGGAAGTTTTTATTTAACACACACAATTGCACAGGATTTTCTCAAGTACTGGAAGCTTCAGTGAAACCCGATGTGAACTGTACATGCGTACCTGCTTTTAGTGGGCAGAAGCAAGACATCATAGTGATCTTTTCCTTGGAAGAAACCTCTAGATACATATGCAACTGGAGATGCCTTAGCACCATTTAAAATACAGTGCAAATCTATGTTTCAACTTTTCCTTTCTTCTAGAAGCAGAGATTTCTCTATGTTTTACTTCGGTAACCCCTTATATAATTCCAGGACTTCTTTATTTTAAAATACATGTAAGATATTCTGAGTTTGAGTACAGAGATAACCAAGCAGTCAAACAAATCCGAATGCTTCTTAAACCCACTTTTCTCTTTTGACAACTGTCTGAGAACAGAGTGCAGTGAGCTGTTCCTCCTTCAAATTTAGCCTCAGCCTTTGTGGCAATTCCTTCCCGCACACCAACACTCACAGCTGGCTCTGCCCATTCAAGTGGAAAGGGACAACGAACATGGCTTGGCTGTCCTGTTCTCGTAACTAATTACTGGCTTTGGTGCTACATGGAAGTTACAGAAAGGGATAACTGGATACACTTGGGACAGAGAACCCACCATCAGTGTCATCTATGACTAGAATGATTTTTAATCCGTACTAGCACTTCTCCCCAGAAACAGGAGCTGTAACACCCCTATATTTTACACCATTTTCTGATGAGAGCCCAGGCAGCTGGGATGCCCAGAGTCCATGTGAGGCTCTGGGGTTGCTCGTGTATCTGGTTGACATGGGATTTTTCTGAAATTAGAACACTGCCCCATTTTCAATAAAGCCTACAAAATTCCTGGGTTGTCCCTGTTAGCAAGGACACTCCTTGAAAATTAGGACATCCAATACCCTGAAAGAAGGAGGGCAATTAGTCACATCTCCACAACCTTTTCTCCTAAAGAAACAGCGATAAAAGTAAACTCATATTAGAATATCTTTAAATGCATTATTATGCAATACTAGTTACATAACCCTGCTTTATCAACTTTGGGTATTTTCAGGCAGAATGCAGTTTCACAGACATGCCCACATACGAGCATTTTTAAAAGAATGGATCATCTCTCTCAGAGGGGATGAGAAAGCTTCGGTCTTAGGTACATTTTCAGCTAAATTGATAAATGGCACATTGCCTGCCTATGCTTCAGATGTAACTTCAAGCCTTAAAAATAAATGTATTTTTGAAAATCCATTTCCAGCTAAATCTTGTCAGAGAAGTTATAAAATTCATCTAGGCATTTGCAAATCCAAATGCATCAGCCTATCAAGACATTCTGTATCATTTGCATTTCAGCTAAAAGTGAAATGTGAATCCATTCAAAATTCAAGTACAAGCAAAATTTGACGACAAAACACGACAACTTGCAAAACAGTGCTGTATTTTATCAAAAATAACTCTTTTATCTTCTTTCCTCTCTCCCTATGAGCAGGACATCGACGTGTTACACGCTCTCCTGAAACAGTGAGTCTAATTTCATTCAGCTAACAGGTTTGGTTAGTTCCTGCAGAAATATAACCTCCAAACTAAATATCTGAGCATTGTTTTTAACAGTGCCTAAGCTCAAGTTAAAGACAAAATTCACAGCTCCAAAATGGCTCTGAAAGTAGGAAAAGAATGAAACAACTGCAAATGTAAAATTCTAATAGGACAAAATCTGGTTCTGAGTCCATTTTTAACAAATCATGCTCAAATATAAAGCAGGTACATTTTCAATACATAAATGCACACTAAGTACAATCATTATTTGACAACACTCATTAATAAGCTGGTTTTTTTCCTTTCCGAATAGTTTCTTTTGATACCACTGAACATTTACTGTTAGCTATGAATTTCAGAAACACATCACATTTTATAAGCTAAAATGTATGCTATATGATAATTGTTAATAATAATATAAGCAGTTTATTAATATTCCAGAGAGAACATGACTAGGTAATAAATCCTGGAAAAAAATAGTAGTAGTTCAGTTTTCCTTTTACATACATGGCTCTATTTTCACAAACTTTTTCTATCATCATAGTTTCTAAAATTGAAATGTAAGAACATTTTCAAAGCAATTCTCATTTGCCTTCTGGCTCTGCAAACTAATTCCCTCTCATTAGCCCACATATCTGCCTCATGACTCAAGTTACCATTCTTCATACACATTGCTTGTGTACCTTCCCCCCAAAATACAAAATATTGTTTAGACAGCATAAAATTATCCTGAGGGACAGCAAAGTATAGCAGGAAAGTTACCATTAAAAGCATTAGGCTCCCGTACCTGAAATCCTCTGACCACTGGGATTGTATTACTGACTGAGGAGATAAATTATGCAAGTGAGGCACAGCTACCCATTACAGCAAGAAGGCATAAATGACCATAATATGATGTACTTACCTAAGGCTAACTCCGGAGCAGTCTGAACATGTGTCAGGAGAGACACACCTTTCCTACAAGGGGAGCACACTCTCTCCACCCCCTATAGATTTCCCTCTCCCCTCCCTCCCTCCTCTACCGACTGCTCACTGACTAGAGGAGCAGAGGCAGTAGAAGCTCTGCGCTCCTGAGTGCAACACACAGCACAAGGCAACAAAGCACAGAGGCGGTAATTGCTTTCTTTCATCATTAACAAGTCCTGAAAAATAAAGTGACATTTCTATAGTTTTCCATTCTGGATCATTTAAGCTGTCTTGCAAAAACTTGCTAGCTTGCAAAGGAAGACAGCAAAGCAAGTGGCCACCAGGTTCCTTCGCCCTGGCAGTTCCCATTCTGATGTTTTAATGCACAGTGCCTGCTCACAAGAATAAAGCCCGGGCTCTGTGCACACCTCAGGCTACAGAGCCAGAGAAAAGACAGTTTTTAATTGTGCGCAAAATTAAGCAAAACGCTCAACGCCCACTGAAGCTGAAAGCATAAACCAGAAATAATGACTTTTCAAAACCACTATCAGGATATGCTACCAAACTGCCAGAAAGCTGATGGAGTTCCAGGCACTTTTATTTTAAAATATTTTCTATGAAAATGAAGGCTAACAGCAAGAACAGTCTATACAACAAAGGGTACGTTGCAGGTCTTCTGTTCTGGAAATGTTCTGGCCAGCAAGTGGTAGAGGGTTAAACAGAAGGCAGATTAAGCACAAGATCAGTGTGAACTCTGGCCTCCCTCTTGCTGAGGCCCTGACACATGGTTCTGACACCTTTGTAAGTCTTTCTCTCTTCACTTGTGTAAAACCTGCCAAAAACTGAACTGCAACTGTGTACATAAGTACACATCTATTCATCCACACAGCCTGTTTTGGAGACACGCCTGCTCTGAACCACTTACTCCATGGTTTGCCTTGCACTGCAATGCGCCTGAGCAACAAAATGAGTGCCTCTGCATCAACACCAAGAGGCTCAGTTGTGCAGAACCACCTAATACTGTTCTAACATTAAAACACCAAGCTTTCAAAAACCATTAATTTCTCACAGATAAACATTCTAACCCATCATTAAAAGACAGAACTGTGATTAGAAAGAAAAAAAAAAAGGATTATAAAATATCTAAAATATCCAAAGGAAAGAAGGCTTTTAGTGAAGCTTTTGTTGTTTGTTTTTTAAATTATCCTCAAATTATCTGAGTAAAAGTTTTTACACTTTAATCAGCCACGCTATGGAGAAGTGACAAAATGAATTTCTGGTATCCTTAAGTGGCAATTCTTTGCATATGTACAGCTGAACATATTCTCCTATATGATTAATAAACATGGCATTACAGTCTGTACATGAAGATAAGCATTGTTGGACTTCTATTTTAGAAGATCAAATTCTACAAATGTATGGCTTCTTGACTGATCAGAATTAAATCCGATTGCACAGGCAGATGCCTCCAGTTAAGGTAAAGAACAGTCCAAGATGCTTAGTTTTGTAAGTGAGGGGAAAAAAAAGACTCCAAAAAGATAATTTCAGATTATTTTTTTAACATTATGTAAAAATATTTCATAATGTTACAGTAAGCAAATATGGCACTAATAACTTGTTACATTTAAGACATGCAAATGATTCAAAATAAAATAAAATTATACTTCAAAAAGAAAGCAGTACGTGCAGCAGCCATAAAATATTCCAAAGTAGTGAGAAGAAATTGCTGTAAGATGACTCATTTCCTAAATCTAAGTGATAAATATGATAAAGATTTATGGTAGGAATCAACCTAATTATCTATTTAACATCACATATATTTATTCAAATTTCATGCCCATAAAAGAACTTGAGCAAGGAAGCACTGCAATAAATTGCTGGGTTTCATATTCTTATGCACCCAGAATGTGACAGCAAGTCTGCCTTTTGAACAACAGAAGTAAAATACACATCTTAGCACGGCTTACTGCTGTCCTGCAAATATTCTCCGCTCGTTTGCATTAAAAACACAGGTGTATCCTGAGAAATACAATTCTGCCCCATAGCCATTTACGCTTCAACCCAGTTTCCCAAAGTACAGTGTTTGCTGCTAAAGGAGGAGTTTGCTCTGTCACTCATTGCCACGCACCAGGATTTCCACTCACTCCAGTGATGCACAGGCAAACTCTTACCATGCATTCCTTACTGGTTTTGCTGACAAGAAACTCTAGGGAGGATTTGCCCACGTTGTGCAGCAAACTGTGCAGCTGATTTAGAGCAGAGAAAAATTGACCAGTAAATATATCACATGATTATTCAAAGCCCAAATGGCACTGTGACCTGCAAAAGCACAGAGTGAACCCGGCACAGCCAGCCAAGGCACAGCCGTGCCCCACACATGTGAACAATGAGTGCTCATGCTCAGAGGAGGCTGTGCCCACACAGGGACAGGGAATGGCACTTCAAGGCAAACACCACATTAGTTTTGGAAAGTCATTTTTGTCACTGCTTTTAACATATGTGTGAAGCTCAATGTTACACCATAGTAGAAAAATAATCTGCGTTAGCCAGATATCTGCAACTTATCCTTTTTGAATCTATTAAGAATCGTCACCCCAAAATGTGATCCTTCATTATGTTTTATTAATCACTTATGCAAGAAAACACGCAGGGGAAGTAAGACCCAAATGAATCACATCCACAGCAGAACTGGGAAGTACTGAATTGGGCAAAGGATAATCAAAAACAATGGGCATGTTTACTTGTATTTCCATAAAATTACCTGCATTTCCTTAAATTTAGCAATGCAGTCTCAAATTTAAGAACAAAACATCTCCTTTTAAAGAGCATTTAAAAGAAATTAGGATTTTTGCAGAACTGCTCACCCTAGGCCTGAAATAAAAAGCAATTTTGATTAAATCAATATGGCTGCATTCATTACAGTTTCAGAGGTGACCTTTACATCCAATCTTCCATTTCTCATCTTCCTAACAATTTTCCTTACACCAATTATTTTTCAGCAGTAGGAACCATGAATTACGAAAACAGCTACTAGATAGGTAGCACATAAGCAGGTGACCTTCTGAAAATCACTTCTGAGCTCTGTATTTAATAACCAAGTGTCTGCTGTACCCCAGCATTCCTCAAATATTTGTCCTAAACGACGCAATTCAAAAACTGTGTGTGTGAAGGAATTCAGCCTTACCTATAAGGAAGGTTAAAAACAAACTCATCTATACAGATTTGTTGTGCTATTGCAGCAGTATTTAAGACACAGCGCTGCAGCACATTTTTTAGTCACACAGATAGCAAGCAAGCAGTAATATTTTATGAAGGTGTCAAGTTGCTGCCCCCAAAGGTAACTGATAACTGGCAAGGCAGCCATTATCTCTCCAGACTTTAACAAATAGAAAAACCTCTAATACAGTATTGAACATCATTATGAAGAACTAACATACAAACACAAACGTTTAAAACTCTTTATGCAGGTCAGATGTAGCTCCTCTTCTGAGCAATGGCATGAAACTCTGAGGTACTCATGAGTACTCACTAACAAGTCTCAGTCAGCAAGACCTTTGCCACGGTTTGAAAGCACACAAAAAAAAATGCATGTTTGCCACTTTTTAAGGTTCTGTAAATTACTTTTTTTCAGGGAACCATATTTAGGTAGATAAAACAATGAAAGCCTAAGTTGCAAAACCCCTTTGAACCTCAGCAATGCAGGCATAATTATATGCCTGTGTTAGATCTCTTAAATCAAGAGAACCATATTTAAGTATTTTGTTTGCGTACTTCCGTGCTTGGACTATTCTTACATTCTCACATCATCCCCCACTATACTTACTCCATACTTATGACAATGGAAATACACAAACTATAATAATAACATCCCAAACATTTGAGCAGAATGGACACCTCTGGTTTATGAATGTGCTCCTCTGGTTTAAGAAGAACTACTAAACCTGGATAGTAAGCCTTCTTCAAAGAGTGAAGTGCGAGTCCCTATAACATATTCAAGTTGATACACTCCAACTCCAGGAACAGAATCAGCACGCTGCGTACATACACAAAATAATTATATATTCATTAAGATTGGGAAAGACCACTAAGATCATCTAGTCTAAGTGCCAATCCATTCCCACTAAACCACGTCCCTCAGTGCCACATTCATATATCTGTACACCAGAAAATTCAAAGTGAGACATCTCAAAACAAGCAAGGTGCATCGTGGATGAACCTGTAAGGACCTGAGATGTGCAAGGAACATGACAAATGCTCCTCCACCAGCCCAGCAAAGTCCAAAGACCAGCACACAACACGTAGCTCATCCAAATGGGATTTACAAGATCAGATTTCTGGAACCCTGCAAGCCATTGAAAGTTTTCAGATTCCTCTCAAAGCTCTTAGTGGCAGCAGAAGACATTCAGCTTACAAAGCTGATAAGCCCTGTACTGATGACTTGCAAACAAATCTCCTAAGAAACTTAAACAGTAGCTCCTCACTGAGCAATTATGTGCTTAGTTCAGTTAAATGAACACAGACTAGTCTGCCTGTGTTTATTAACATCTGCTTTGCTTCTATTATCAAGTGCCAATTGCATTATAAAAAAGAAATTCTGATCCTTTCCTAAAGAGGGAAAAAGAAAAAAAAGAAGAAAGGAAAAAAAAAAAGAAAGAAAGGTTAAGGCAGTTTATACAAAAGAGAATAGAGAATTCCTGACTGGATTTATAGGAGTGGCCATTACAAATCTCAACATATGTAATTTCTGGAGAAGATAGCTTTGTAGTGAATGGAGCAGTACAGCTGTTTTATTTATTTTTATTTAATTGATCAAGGAGCCTAGTAACTACTTACCCTTCAGCAAATGCATTGTAATTGCTTCTCTGAATACCCTGCATATGTTTTCTCTAGTTTTTGCATGAAATTCAGGGACATTCAGCACTTACAGGGACAAACGAGAGAAAGAAGACTGTCAGCACCCCTACTACAGTCCCTCATATTTTTCAGACTCAGAATGATTCCTGTTTAATAAATCATTGCGTCTCTTTGAAATTCAAGTACGTTACTCCCCAGGTATGTTATTCCCCAGTCACTTTTCAAACCATTTCCTGCTTACATGAGACCCAAGAAATAGATAACGGCTTGGGGAAAAACCCAAACTGCTCATTGACTCATTACTGAAAGCCAGCAGCAGGAGAGTGGCTCACCTTCTCTTGCATCAAACCATTTGCTTTAACAGAAAGCAAAGTCCTTCATCATCTTGAAAATTGGAATATTATTGGTCCGGCAGAACTTCAGAAATATTTTAAAATAGAATTAAAACATAATCTCTTCTAAATATGAAACACAACAAAGAAAAGTCACACGTAAAATTTCAGATTGACTCCAGGAAAATTTACATGTAACCACTCTGCATCTGTAAAATCCCACCAATGTCTTCTCAGAACATCTGTTATTCAGTGTAAAAACAAGCATGCATGTAATAACTTTTCAGTAAGTGCACTCTGAACAGTAGGGCTAATTTTCAGTTCACCAGGCAGAATGCAGAAATGCACAAGACAATCGTTTCTTGCTGAGACTTGAGATTAACATGAACCAATTAATCAATGAAAATTGAGCATATTAATAATATAGTTCATTTTCTTCCTAGCTTTCCCTCCCTAATGTTTGTATTAGTTGCATAAGCATCTTATTGAAAATTATGTATAGAAAAGAAAATGATGGCCTATATAACTTAAAAATAAGGTTGAAAAACTTCCTAAATCAATTTCCAATAAAAAGAGAAAATCTTAAGACTACTTACAAAAATTATATTTAAAAAGGCAAGAATTTCTCAAAAAAAAAATCACTTTTTGCACAGCTTTTCATATTCTGTAGCTGTGGGAGTGATCTGTAGGATAGTTAATGTACCATAAGTCTGAAACAATACATTTGACTTGTAACATATATTATGGAAAATAATACTGTAAAGCAGAAGCTTTGTAATTATCAAGAACACTTTAGCATAAAAAATTTGCAATATTTTAAAATTTATTTATAAATAATGAGTGAGTGACATTGATGTGGAATGCTTGTTCAATCCTCGAGGAACTGTATTAATTTTCATATTTATTTTACCCACAAAATGGCCAAGAATAAGAGAAGACAGTGTAGAACAGGAAAAGCTATTTCTAAAGATATTCTCATCTTTGAATCACAAGTTCAGTACAAGAGGCTGCTCAAGGCAATTCGTACAGGCCCACAGCGTTTCCACAGCAGTACAGTGACATAAATGCCTTCACAATGGCCCAAAGGTATTCCCTTCATGCTTCTAATGTACATGGGCACGGATTTTCCTTCAATGAAAGAACATTTTAGCACAAAGCAGCAGATATTTCCAGCACGTTTTTCATCTTTATTTACTTTGTGAGAGAAAAGTGTTATTTTGCAAGCTATTGAGCTCATGCAGGTAAAATCGTCTTTATTAAAAAAAAGTCCCAATGCATGACATAAAAATCACTTACACAGGTCATGGCACACATTTCTTGTCTGGTCATTGGATTCAGAATTTCCTCCTACTTAGGCTACTGTTCAGCAGTTTGCTCCTGATTTAGAAGGAGGAGCCTGAGCAAACCAGAACACTGTTCACCTGGTAAGCTTTTGGCTGAGGCCAAAACACAGAACCATGGATTTATTTTTGTCTTAATTCTGAATTTGTGCCTACATTGTTTTAAAAACAGAGACCAAAAGCTGCCATGGTTAGGCACTTCTTGTTTTTCACTACCAGGAAGAAAACAGTAAATGTGAACCCGCCCCCTTTCCACCTTAACATGCAAAAATCCATTTTGAACATCAAAAAGTTATCTCTGATGAAAATATTGGATGCACTTTGTGTATTGTGTTATATCATAGCTGTGTTTTTCAGGAAGACAAAAGTAAACTTAAAAATAATTAGCATGACAAAATATCAAAGAAGAATCAAACATCCAAGTCTCTGTAATATATATCCACATACAAAGTGTGGAAATTTTGATACAGGTTTTAAATAGGTTAGCAATGCACTGCTAATTGTTGGTTTTTATTATGTTACATTATCAACTGTTAAAACATGGCCTCCACAGATGGAATCATAATTGCATTCTCCTCTATAAACTACCCAAAAAGCTGAACTTCACAAACTGTTTCCACTGCACATTTAAAAACAGCAAAAATGCTCTCCAGAATCACTGGCACTGTGAAGAGGTGTGCCAAAGAGATGGGTGTAAAGTTTCTCTGTTGCAGTGTGTAAACTGACTGCCTTTATACCTGTCTCAGCACATATTGGAAATTCATAATCACAGTAAGATTCATGGTGTTCCCCCATGGCATCAGAGCCTTCTGAATGCATCCTGACCTGCATGCAACACAAAGGAAAAGAAACAGAGGGAGGAGTAGGCTCCTACTCTCACAGGCAGGGCTTGAAGGTACATCATCTCAACAAACAGGAACGGATGGTCCCACACGTCCCCTGCCTCCCCCAGATCATTTGTTTCACACCTCCTGGAGCAGAATGCAAGGCACAAATCTTCACATGCTTCTCTGATTAGATGGGCACAGTGCACTGCAAGCATGGCTTATTAATAGAGCAGGGCTCAGAAGGTGAGGAAAACTACAAAATAAAGGATGCTATGTATGGATGAATTTACTGCAAAAACACCAGTGATTGACACAAAGCTTGAAATTTTTCTATTTCTACTAGATTATAGCAATGGTGCAAACTCCCTCAATACCTAGGTCAACCTGAAAAGTTGTCATATGATATAGGAGCAGATTCAGTCCTCCAGATGATCCCGGTTCCTAGGTTTAGGTAGGAAAGTTGTTTGGTTTGGGTTTTTTTGTTTCTGTTTTTTGCAGAACTGGAACAAGATTCTCCTTAAGCAATGAAATGTAGACATCTGGACATTTTGAGTGTCAGCTACTCCAAAGCTACTTGCAGGAGCGAAAACGCTCCTACTGGTTTCACTATCCAATCTCTCATACATAGAATCACAGAATCATAGAATTGCTCAGGTTGGAAAAGACCTTAAAGATCATCAAGTCCAACCATGACCTAACCATGCTACCCTAACTAACAACCCTCTGCTAAATCATGTCCCTGAGCACCACATCCAAATAGTTTTTAAACTCAGGAGAAATTATTTATTTGACAAAGCAGCATCCCAGAAAGTGGCATTTCTTTGTAATGACCTTTTGCTTCCCTATTTGTTCCATCCACCTGTTACCTCTGATCCTTAAGTTGGGAACAGCAGACTTCAAAAGAGCTCCATCTCAGAGCCCCTTGACAGCTGGACTACACGACCTTAACAATCTTTTCCAACCTTAATGATTCTGTGGTTCTATGATTCTCATCATATTGAAAGTGGCCAGGATTTACAATTCCAGAATTATTCTTCCTGATGCCTTGGATTTGTTTTAGAATGCAAATGCCTGATTCATCTTTTGCTCAATGTTATTCCTGAATAGCTACCTTCACTTTGATTTGTTCTTTACCTTAATTTGAATCATTTTATATTTTATTCATTTGATTCTAAATATTTTTGTAACATTTCTCTTTTCCTTTGATTCTAAACATTTTCATAACATTTCTGTTTGCTGGTAATGTCCAGCTTCTTGATGAAAATCTGCAGATATGTCAAACACTATGACTTCACTGCAGAAATTTCAAGATCCTCCATGCCCCTGAAGCATGACAAGCATAAAGATTTCTTGGTTCCTTTTTAAACACTGTAGATACCGGCCAGTCTTGCTTCTGTGTTTACAAGTAGTCAGTGGGCTTTTCTCAGGCAAATAGGATTCAAACTACCACATTCTTACTGCAGAAGTTGTAATGATTTGTGTTGCTTTGGAAAGAAACAGTGCAAATGCATAAGGAGGAAGCTGCACTTGCCACTAAGGAATTACAGCGTTACATCAAAGCAATGAAATGACATGCCACTGCCTGCTCTGCCCACCTGTCACCCCAGCCAGCAGCAAAACTCACCAGCCTCTTCTCCAGCACTGTGTTGCCTACTAATCAGGTCTGCACTTTCACACACCAAAGCCTGGGCCACGAGGGTGCACGAGGCTTCCAGCAGGTCATGGTGTCAACTGTGCTTTCTCTTCAGCTAGCAACACTTCAAACGAGTTGTGATGAACTGACAGATTTTCGAGAGCTTGAGTTGTACCCGAGGCCAAGGCCTTCGAGACTGAAGGGTGATGACCTCCTGGTCCCACCCAGACCCCAAGGCTGACCTCATGGGCACAGTGGAGCAGGAGGCATTGGGAGGCAGCTATTTAGAGCTCATTACAATATCAGCCAAGCTTAAAGGAACTCCCAAATCCACTTAATCCTTTGAGCTGAAAACATACCTTCCAAACTGAAAGCATATTTATCTCAATCTCACTTCAGCAAAGGTGACTGTTTTCTTGTCCTCAGAGAAATCTCTGGAGCTCTTTGAGCTTGGAAACTGTTCAGTGCTGCACAGCACCTCTTCATTTTACTGTACTTATACATCAGTTAATGGCTCCTTTACTTCCCACATCGGAATAAATTACCAATAAACACAGCGTTAATCTGTTTAGTACATCCTGCTCATTTCATTTAGATTGGGCAAAACATCTGTAAGAGCTCAGACATTCTTTGTGCCAAAGTGCTGGGAGACCAAGAGCACATAAGGCTAAAACTAGTTTGCAACTCACATTGAGTTAAGCTTCATTTATATTTTCTATTAAGATAGTGATACTTCAGTTCCTTTATACAGGAGACATATATCCTATGTGATTTCCATTGCGAGTATAGTTCTTACAGGAAGAAACAAAAACAGCATTTACGTAAATTTTTGCAACCTTAACATAGTATTGAGTTTTGACTTCCATTGGAACAGCCTCACTAATACAAAACGAGTGCAAAGCAATGTATCTTGTACCCAACCAGAGAAGCCATTCAGCATTTTCCAAGGAAACCGTAGCAACAGATATGGTAACTTCAAGGAACTGTTGCCAGTACTCAATGAGGTGGATATACTGAAAAAATATGCACATAGATTTAATGCTTTTCTCTTCCACACAATATTTAGATAATTTGCAACATCCACATGAGGTATATTAATCAGTACAATAGGAAAAATTGTGATGCCTGTACTGTCCCACACTGTCATGTACAATGTATCCATTTTTTGCATTTTTAGATTGTTTTTTTTCTGTGAATAACACTTCATAAAATATCCTCTATGTCCTACACGAATCAGTGATGAGACTTTCATACTGCTCCAGTATAAAAAGAAAGAAAACAACAAAACTGAAAAAGTCAAACAAAATAATTATGAATTACATCAAATTGTGAAGCCACTGCTAAAACAAGACTGTTACATTCAGAGCCCAAAAGGAACAAAATGCAAGCTTTGTAACACATAATAAAATGCATCATTGTACCTCCATAGCTGCATAACATTAATTATAACAAAAAATTATGTTAGCTACTCCTTGTCAGGAATCCAGGAATCTTTACAAATCACTTAAGTAGAGAATAGAAATCACTTAAGAGTTCTAGCAACCGAAATCATTACAAACCCTCATAAATGATGTCAGTCTTTGCAAATAAATAAATAACAGCACCAATAAGCCAATAAGGATAGGATTTATTAGAGAAAGGTCAGTAATTGCAAATCTAATCATACTGATCTGGTAGTGAGTTCTATTTCTGAATACTCAAAAATAAACACACTGTATGCTGCAGCAATTCAAGAGCTTTTGATGAAAAGCTAGGTAAGTAATTTACTTCCCCTCACTGTCTTCCTTCCTGCTATGCTGATTGCTGTCTATCAATCAGAAAAGTATGGAATTTAAAGTTAGTCCAATTGCATCTCAATAACATCAAATCTGTTCCATTCAGTCCCATTCTTTACATTAAAAGTGTATGGAGTTCACTGTTTTTAATCTCTCAAGTAAATCATAGAATCATAGAATCATAGAATCATAGAATCACTAAGGTTGGAAAAGACCTAAAAGATCACCCAGTCCAACCATTCACCTATTCCCAATAGCTCCTACTAAACCATGTCCCTCAACGCAACATCCAGTCTTTCCTTGAACACCCCCAGGCTCGGTGATTCCACCACCTCCCTGGGCAGTCCATTCCAGTGCCTGACCACCCTTTCTGAAAAGTAATACTTCCTCATGTCCAGCCTGAATTTCCCCTGGCGTAGCTTGAAACCATTCCCCCTGGTCCTATCCCTAATGACACGAGAGAAGAGGCCGACCCCCAGCTCACTACAACCTCCCTTCAGGAAGTTATAGAGAGCAATAAGGTCTCCCCTGAGCCTCCTCTTCTCCAGGCTGAACATTCCCAGCTCCTTCAGCCTCTCCTCATATGGCCTGTGTTCCAGACCCCTCACCAGCTTCGTTGCCCTTCTTTGAACACGTTCCAGGGCCTCAATATCTTTCTTGCAGTGAGGGGCCCAAAACTGGACACAGTACTCGAGGTGCGGCCTCACGAGTGCTGAATATAGGGGAACAATCACCTCTCTGCTCCTGCTTGCAACACTGTTTCTGATGCAAGCCAGGATGCCATTGGCCTTCTTGGCCACCTGGGCACACTGTCGGCTCATGTTCAGCCGAGCATCAATCAATACCCCCAGGTCCATTTCCTCTACGCAGTCCTCCAGCCACACCGCCCCAAGCCTGTAGCGTCGCCTGGGGTTGTTGTGGCCGAAGTGCAGGACCCGGCATTTGGCCTTGTTGAAACTCATTCCATTGGCTCCAGCCCAGCTCTCCAGCCTGTCCAGATCAAATCATCAGACAGAAGTTCCTAAAAAAATGTATCTATATCTAAAATGCTGTTATTACTAATTCCATTACCACCAGGTAATCTAGGATGAAATTTGGAAACGGTAATCTTTGAATCTACAGATGAAACCTGAAAAGAAGTTGGGAAGAGGAGGTAGGCAGCTCAGCAGAAAAAATGATGATGTCAAGAATTGAAATCTTTCAAACACTGCAAAATGGACCCACAAGAAAAGAGCACAAGTACCGAGGAAAACAGTAACTAGAAGTAGGGCATCCATCTTTCACCCTATGCTGGTTTCTGTGGAACAGTTACACAAACTGTAACACAGCAGAAAGCATGTTTCCCTTCATTTTGGTTTCCCAACAAAATTCAGGAAGTTATTCAAAGATACCTTCCTAATCCTTTCCACTCAGCTGCAGTAGGAAAAGTATCTGGTCAACAGGAAAACAGAGACTAGAAATCAATCCTGATCAAAAGCAAACCTCAGGAGTCTGCAAGTAGCAATGTTTTTGTTCTTTCCTTAGGACACATTCCTAAGAAAAAATGTGTATACCTCAAAATAAAAGTATGATAATTTTCATGTCTACTACACATCTGCAGCAAACGGCAGGAGCCAAGGGACAAGATGACAAGGCAGACAGGAGGCATCTGTCTCTGCAATATTGTTCTCATCAGGAACTTTATGTGTCTGGAAAAAAAAAACAAACAAACAGAGGTTCTTCAAGCCCAGCCACCTTTTCTGCACTTCCTATGTCGCTGTCAAATAGCCATGCTTGCTTTGAATTACCTGATCAGCTGCTTTGCAGAAGTCCAGAATAAATTTTCTGAAAGGTTGCAGTAGTCTAGATGACACAGGGCTTTGTCTCCCTCACAGCATCACTCACACTGTTTATTTTTCCTACATAAATGCTGTATCTTTGGGTGCCATGTAGATGATATAGACAGTGAGTTTTGGAATCCTCCTGCTACCTGGCAGTTAAAGCAATTTGCAGTCTTGCATTTGCAAAGTCAAGAGAGACAGCAAGCACACAAAAAATAAGAGTTTTCACTCCAAGCCAAGCTGCCATGTGTGACCTTACTCTGAGAGACACTGGAAGCAAAACCACTCGCGAATCAAGACAGCAGTACCAGGCCATTCAGAAAGTAGGATATTGATTGCAAGACTTCCCATGAAAAATTCTGTGATTCAACCCACTGAAGCCAACATGTAGTTTACAAGGCTGCCCTTGAGGTCTCATTTTTGGACATATATTGTTCATCTATTCAGTAAATGTATTTGAAAAGGAAAACAGCCCAAACTAGAAAGACACATAAGGAGAAATATACAGTGCCTGATGACCAAAACTGTCATTGTCAAAAAGCTTAACTATCAGTCCCATTTTTAAGGCTTTCATTTCCCATAGCCAGGTGATGTACTTTTCACTAACTGCCTTATAAACACACACTTTGTCATGCTTGCTTTTCCAATTGGACCCACTCTGAAGTTAGAATTCATCATTCCACATTTCAGAAAAAAAATCTGGCATTCCTTTAGGTGAATGCTGACAAAAAAGAAAAAAAGATTCCTGAAGATTCCTACATCTCACTCACAGTTTACTGCTGGCATAGTTGCTATTTCAGATAGAGAAAACTGAAATAAGTAAATGTTCATGCATTAGTTCTGCAGTGAACTATTCATTGGTTCATTGGAAAGAACACAGCGCTCCAGTGACTAGCACTGGGACTGAATTCAAAGGCTTGAAACAGCAGCTGCACACTGATTTCAGAGATAAACCTGCATTGGCAGAGAGTACACTACCAGAAAAAACACCTGAAAACGTGGCGTATTAGACAGGGGTATATTATACATACTGTAATGCTATTTTCTAGACATGCAAACTTTTCAGTTTTCCTACTATGGTTTTATACGATCGATCTTCACTCTATGGATAGGACCGTGTAAAAAAAAGGAACTGTAATTTGCTAAAAAATAGCAATTGCATTGTTCCCATCTGTATTTCTAAACCAAGCATATTCATTTGAGCAATGTCCAGATAGATCCCACTGCTATATCGATAAACACATCCACAAATCCAATACTAAATATTAGGTAACAGCAAATCTTCGGAGTTGGTTATTTCTCATAACAGTCAAGATTAATGCCATCCAATAGACATTTACAGAAATCATATCATTCAGAGGCTTTCAAGCACACTACCCACATGTCATCTTTCTTCCTAATCCAGCAATTGGTGTTGTCAAAAAAAAACATTTTGGTGATCTGTTGAAATAACTGTTTCACTCACGCTACAGTAACAGAAATAATTGTGCAATTATATTAAATTATTCTTGGCCTAGTATAATTAACACAATTTGGAATATTTCTTGTAACAGGTGAATTGTAACATGTTGTATGTGTACGTACCCGAGAACATTATCCACTTCTGCATTTAACACACTAGGATGAAGTATACAGCATTTGCAATAAAACAAGTGGATATTTTACTACTGTTCTATTGTAGAAGATGAATGTCTTTGTCCTAAATTTTATTATTTACACTGTGGCAAAACTAGAGGTTATGCTCACAAAACAAATTCCCTTCTCTATAAATTTATCAGAACAGGTCTCCTCGCTGTTTAGCATGCTTTCCCCAGGAAAAGAGGCTTTGTACTACCATCTGTCCCCTGACTCACTTTGAGTTCAGTCACCAGTTACAACCAATTTGATGGAATAAGGAGAACTCATGAGTATTTTGGTCCTAGCACTTTCCTGAACAGTTGAATATGTCTCTGAGTCTGATTAGGAGGAGGAAGCCTCCACAGCACACAGATGGAAAAGTTGTAATACAGCCATTCTTCTTGGCTTACCAGGCAGCCAGAGCTCACACATCTTCAACAGCAGAGGTGGCCATCAGTCCCAGCAGTAGGCAGAGCAAGGTTTGAGAGTGCAGGGAAGGGAGAGGAAGCTGGTCAGGTACCACAAGAGGATATGGCTATTAGGAAGAGGCTTACAGATGGAGACTGATCAAGTGGAAAAGTATACAGGGTTAAGACACAACACTGTAATGGGATGAGGATATCGTGGCATAAAATTTGATGAAGATAGCATAGGATGTGTAGGTAAACTCCTCTCAATGATTGTTTTGCTTGAGAAACAACTTCTTTAACTGTGTATTTACATGGAATAACAGTTCTTTCATGTTAGCTACAATCAAACACTTGGAATAAACCACAGATTAAAGTTACAAAAAATTTTCTATTCATTTCTATTTAAATGTTTTTAGTGTTTCTTATTTGAGTTGAAGGATGACAATATGATTGTCAATAGGTAAAATCTGAGTAGAGTTCAGAAAGTTAATTTAAGTAGAACAGCTTTTTTAGATTTCCAAACAGTTTGATTTCAATCTAGAAGACTTGTGCTTGGCTTCAATTCAGTCCTATTTAGCACTATTTCTTTACATTTTGCAAACATGTTTGCCTATCCCCAAAGGTTGAGTTTGCTTAACCAGCCTTTTATCCCTTTATCAAGTACACAGATGACACTGGACTCTCAAAAAATGTATAATACAATCAGAGCTGCAACAAAAGATGCTGCACTACCTGCCTCTTCCCCCACCAGCTTTAATGATATTCATGAGCACCAACTGTTTTCAGCTCAAGTCCAACAGGAATCATAAGAAAACCAAACCTGCTCATCAAAACTAAGTAGAAAAAAAATGCTGAGTAGCAGCTGTCACAGAGTGGGAGGACAGAGACTGAAATGAGAGAAGAAGCTGCCAATACCTTTTAAGGTATCCTTGTCTAAGAAAATGAAATTCAAACTGAATCTCTTCCCTCAAACTTATATTTTTTTCAGTCTTTTAAATCGCTTCAATTAAATGAACAACTATTCATTATGGGATTTTAATGTATAAGTTCTTTCCTAGAAAATGCATCAGAAGGTTTGCAGGAAAAAATCTCCATCTTTGTAGACTGCATAGTCCAATGGCTGATGCAAAGAACACTGCTGTACATTACAAACCTGTATACAAACATATTTGCAAACATACATCGTGGATTGAGAACACCATGCATGTTTCTGAAGTACTTCACATCCCTTTCTCTCTCACAAACAGAGGACAAATCGTATTTGATGACTTTGTCACTTTGCCATTGTTACTAAGTTTTTACTTAATACTTCATTACGCTTTATCAAATTAGTTTAACTTAATTTCTCCTAAACCAATCAGACTTGGTCAGGTAATTTAAAGCACTCCTTTAAAGAAACGAATTTTTATATCCATCTATATGTAGATAAATATGCTAAACATATGTATATGTAAATGCCCATACATACATACAGACGGGAAGCAAAAAGCAACAGAAAACATTACAGGAATGTAAAGAGTGCAACAAAGTGCTCAAGAGATGAAAATGTCAATAGAGCTGACGATGAAATCTCCTATTGTGTCTCTCAGAGGGTCCAACCCAATGCACTTTCCCATGATCTGGCAAGATTTTGGAACGGCACATCTCTTCCTGTCACACAGCAGCAGACGGTATCTCATCAGCTGTAAGGGCAGCTGAACCAAGGTGTTTATTTTGAAATATTCAGCATTAATACTCATCATGTCCAACATCTGAGTCAAAACCTATCTTACTGAAATAATTAGAAAGGAAAAACAATTCAAAAAAACAAAGGTGTGGCTTCAGCAACACATACTGAGATATTGAGATACTTAAGATGATAACAACGCACAATTATTTGTTATTATCTGATAAATGATCTGATGCCTTGTGCTCTAAACATCATAACCTATTTTCTGTATTTGTACATGCTTTCTTCAGTTCATTTTCAAAAGTAGTCTTCTTGCACAACCGCATGCCAAAAAATAGTAATGATTTTACTTTACAGACTACTCACTTTCATTTCCAGTACACGCTCTATTATGTTTTCCATTCCGTCTGTCATTTACTGACCATCCAAAAAACAACTTCAATTCTGATGACTATTCTTTTTTTTTTTTTTTAATTAAATTTCTAGTTAAATCTTCACAAAAATGAAAGAGAACTTAAAAAAAAAAAAAAAAAAAAAGGAAAAGAAAAAAGAAAACAAAAGATGAAAAGATGAAAGGAAGAATACGCAGTATGGCATTACTTAAATTCATGACAAGGTTTTTCTGATTATGAAGAAGCAAGGGATTTTTCCAAAGAGCAAATAAAATCAGGGTCAAAGAGAAAAAACACGTATATTTATCTGCTACCACTGTAACAGGCTATATTCTTTGCATGAAAGCAATAGGAAGAGCTAACCATACATTGAAAATGGCTTCTACATTTCATGGGCCAAATGATAAAGACAAGAAAGGACTTCTGAATCACTCACCTGCCCAGGCAGGCATTGCTAATGAACAATCAAAGGAAAAGACAGAAATGCAGTGCCACTCCAAATATTAGCATACACAAAAAGTTTCTGATTGACCAAATGCCGTTTGCACATTCAAAAATGAACATCACCATATTACAGCTACACATTTTAAAGCACAGCCATAAATTTGCATGAAATTAAAGGTCTCATCTGGAGAATGATTCAAGTAGTAGTCCATTACATTCTACTTGTATTGTGCTTTCCACATATTTTTCTATTGAAGAAGTGTATGTAGTAGTCACAAACTATTTTCTTCAGAAAATACTATTAATAAGAAAGAATTGTAAAGAAGACACCTGACAGCCAAGTTACGTATGTTTTAAACATACATTAGACTATATATTATAGCATACCACACATTCAAATTATACCTCTTAAAACCAACAGAGTGTGGTTTATGTCAATTTTCAAACGTGCACAGCACCATCCACTCAAAACCCAAAATGGAGTAATTATGAGAACTCTGCAATAGAAAATCTGTTGAATCCATTATCCAAGAAAGACATTAAAACAAATGGTTTTCTGGGAAGCACGGGAAACAAAACACAATCCAGCTGTGTCAACCAAAAATGTATTCCTCTTTAGTCTAGAGATACGCCTGAAATGCAGACTCAGTTACTTCCCTCTCTCCTTCTTCAACATTGAATTCTTATGGGTTGGCTGCAAAGTTTTCACTCTGTTATTTGGGCTATTTTAGCTATTATGCACCTGCTTCATAGAATCACAGAATGGCTTGGGTTGGCAGGGAACTGAAGGATCATAAAGCTCCAACCCCCCTGCCACATGCAGGGCTGCCAACCTCCATATCTAATACTAGACCAGGCTGCCCAGAGCCCCATCCAATCTGGCTTTGAACACCTGCAGGGACGGGGCGTCCACAAAATCTGGGCAGCTGTTCCAGCACCTCACCACGCTCATAGTAAAGAACTTTCCCCTGACATCCAACCTAAATCTTCGCTTCTTCAACTTAAAATCATTTCCACTTGTCCTGTTATTATTTGCCCTTTCAAAGAGTTGACTCCCCTCCTCTTTATCTATCTGCTTCATCTATATGGACTGCCTGATGCTGTCTAACTCAACTAGAAAAAAATAATCTGAGTTAAAACTGTTAAAACTCCTTAAAACAGAGATGGCTGTGATCTGTGATCTGTGATTTCGGATGGCTGAAAAACTCATGCCATCAAAAACAGTCAGTAAATAGCACAATTGGATTTACATTGAAGTCAAGTCTGAAATACTTTAAATAACAACAACAACAACAAAAATAGTCTACACATTCAGCTAATAACATATATATTAATATAGTTCTAGTTAACTCAGGTACTTTCTCTTTTCTTCAACCTCTGAATGTTTCACTGGTCATGAAACTAATTACTATGTAGGACACTGCCAATTGATGTTAATGATATCTATTCATGTGCACAACTCTTACATTTAAAATTCTGATGTGGAGTATTCCAGAACCAGACCGTGTTTTTGGGAGGCCATGGGGTTAATGGGATCTTTTAGGAAAAAAGTGATTGATGCTGACTCAGCTAATATTTAGGACTTGCACTTTTATACAGTTTTGGAAACATTTCCTCAAGAAAACAAGCAGGGCAACCTGCATAGCCTCTTGAGGACCACTATTGAATATTTCTCTCTAGAGAAATCTACTGATGACAATCCTTAATCAGACCATCGGAAGCTGCAAACATTCAATTAGATGCATTTCTACCAGCACAACCAATACCTGACATTAATTCTGAAATTCTGCTTTGCTTTTCTCTGCATGCATCCCCAGTAAAGAGCAGCATGCCTGCCAGTCCCTCAGCTGAGAGCACTACAGTGTGAGTTGCTGTGCTTGAATTTTGTCCAGCTCAGTTTCTTAGCTTTGCTACACTAGCCCCACTAACTCCTGACAGCACACAGTTGAAAATGTGCTTGGCACAACATTAGCAAACAATACCAGACTACTTGCCCTTGATTAAAAACATTTGCTGGAATCGAGGTTATTTTGTTTGAGTTGCAACCAACTACATTACTTTGCATTATTATCTGTGAATGATCAACGCATACCAATTTTAATTTAAAATAATTATAATAATAATCAATAACTTGCACATGGCAAGAGAATATCTAATGTTTCTGACCAAATTAGATTTTAGCTTGACTGCTAGGTAGCACCATGCTTGATTACTCAAATATCAAATCCTCTCCATACCATCCAAATAGCTGCTTTTTGTCAAACACCAGTTTTTGAGAATAATATACTGGTTGCTGTGTAACAGCAGCTGAAACACTAAAGATCAGGTATTTTATTTAGTGAAAAAAATCCTGGGCTTTTTTAACCAGTCTTTACTGTTAAGCAACATGGTTAGAAGATCCAAACACATAAAAATTGGCTGTTATAATTAACATAGTTGAAATGAAGGATAGAAACTGAACATGCCCAAAATAACAGGCATATTCATAAAGACTGGAATGCATCCAGGAGTTCAATGGCAAAAGAACTGTTACAATCCACAGCAGAAGAGTCAAAACATTGCTTTGAAAAACTGCATTAAATTATATTTTTATTTCTTTCTCCGAAGTCGTACGCAGTAGCAGAAATACCAAAGATATTAGGCCAAATATTTTTTGCAGCAGACTTTACAAGAACCATCAAAATGTAGTAATTACTATTTGCAGAAAATACTAATCATTTTAATTTACCGTATTTTAAATATACAAGGTTTTACCCAACCTCCTGCATTGCTCCCACCTTTAAATGCATGTGTATACCAACAAGGCACCCTGTAGGACCAAGCACTTGCTTATCATTAGTATTTCTACAGTGCAAGATTATGAAAACATTCTCCTGCAGAGCATCTTCATCTACCTTTTGCATCTTAATTTCTACTAATGAAATCATCTGTCCTATCAGCTCTTCATCACTGCAAATGTATTCAAGGACATCCTGAAAATGCAGAAAAGTACTAAAGCAGCAGCACTCACACCATTATCATGAGTCTTCCTTATAACAAGCAAATATAATGGCTGCAAACTTAATTTAAGAAAGGGCAGTTTTCCTTCATTTCAGATGAAGTTGTACACACTCAGAAGGATCACAAATCTCACCAAGAGGATGGATCACAGTTTTGGCCTGACACGCAATAGATTTTTTTATTTTTTTATTTTTTGCCAGGAGAGCTGCTCAGATCTCCTCTTCACAAAGTAAGAGAAAGCAAACAGAGCCAAATTCTACACTCTCTTGCTATTGATGTTTTTTTCACTATTGATAGTGAAGAAATTCAGCAATTCAAGTCCTCGCATCCTGCACTGCTGGGTGCTGAAGATGGCCGCTATCTCCAGCCTGTCTACTGCATCTCTTCTCCTGCTGGGTCCTTCACCTGCCTTCAGCAATGCTTGCTAAAACAGATTGCTAACAGCTTTACTGCCAGCAAGACCTTCACTGGAGATGCAGCCTGCATGAGTCACAGCGTCCTTGTGCTGCTCTTGCTTACGCCATTTGGCACAGCAGCTTAAATATACAGCAAAAAGTCCTAGGACCCTGCTGGCTGCCGCTCTAATGGGGGGCTCTCTGCCATCAGGGCTGCTATAAGGGCCAGACTCGAGCAATTAGAGCAGGATATCTTTATTAGCAAAACGAAGAAAACTTCAGCATGCATCAAGCAGTTCTTTACTGTGGTTTTCTTCCTATCTTGAAGAAACACAACATTTACTTATCCACAACAATTCTGAATCACTGAAGAGAATTTGCTAATTTTACTCTATTGTTAACTACTGCAGAAAATAATTCAAATGACAGGAAATATTAACATTCTGCTATGACCACAGAACGAAGTATGGTAATAAAATGTACTATTTTACTAAAACTGCGGATATTAGTAATATTATATGAAAAGGTTTGTAAAAAAAAAAAAAAAAAAGGGTTGTTTTTTTTTCATTTTTCTGTTGGAATTGCTGTGTTCCAACACAAACACACACACTAATGCTAAACAAAAAATATCCTGCAAAAACCTTTGTTCAAGACCTTCACTACCCATGCTTTGTTTGATCTCCAAGACACCAGACAAAAAAGTTCTTGGTATTCTTAAATCTCACTGACTTGGAAACCAAGAAGTTCTAAAAACCACAGCCAACTACTTTCAGCCACTGGCCAGGTGTGCTCAACCTATACAGAACCAGGTGTGTTCAGCCTATACAGAACCACTCAACAAGCACATTAAAAAGAGCTGCTTTTAAGTCTATATTTAAGTCTGTTTCTGGAATATGGCTTTTGATCGTGGTTTTTACACTGAAGGTAACTGGACTGAAATCCTATTTCAAGTTTCTGAATGCTATTTGAAACATTTAACAATTCTTGAACCCTGTTACTTAATATTATGGCAGTTTTTTTCAATGGTCTAAAAGATCATTTCTTCTCTAATAAGAAGGTGGCTTTCAATCACAGTCACAATCAACATATTAAATGCTTCCAAAGAACGTTATGCATTAAAATCACCTCTTCCATCTAAGAACAAGAGTTTGTTCAAAATGCTGACCACTAGAATAAGATCTGGCCCAACACAATTCCTACGTGAAATTTCCTTGGAGGAAATGTACAGATTTCTAATAATCTGTCACTTGACATTGAGCTACATCTACAGACACGCCATCAGTCAGACTGCTTTGGAGAGAAATATTGAGTTCTCAGAAACATTTTTTGCACTACTACTTGGACACTGACAAAGGCAATCACTTTCTCTTGCCAGCTCTCACATTGTTATGTAATGCACCCAAGCTTTTACGTTTATTCAGAGTACACAACTGTTGTTCAATTTGGCACATTTTTACTTTTAAATATGAATTAGAATGCTTCAAAGAACAAAACTGAGTTGTGAAACATTTCCAAGAGAAGCTGAGTATGGATTAAAATTATTTGGCTTCTAAAGCAAAATTAGATGATGTTTAATTTGGTTTATTTATGAAGTTGTATTTGTTCAATTCAAATATGTAATCTCCTTTGAGACAGTTCAGCTTTCCAAAATCATAATCTGTTCCTATATTTCTATTAGTAGTGATTTATTCTGATTCACTGCTTTGTTGAAAAACGTTAATGAAAGCAGTTGATGCTGAAGAAGATCAAAGAGCAGGAAAAACCAATATACTCACCAGTCTGAAAAAAGGGGAAAGACTGAGTGAGACCATCAAGCAAGGAAGTCTGAGCCAAAGACCTCTAGGGAGACATTAGCTGTGGACAAAACCAAGCTCAGGGACTTGGCTGCCAGGCTGAACTAGCATGACCTCGATTTTCAACAACTCATCTCAAAAAGTCACACAAAACCACACGGAAAATTACATTTCTTCTATGGCTATATATTTATGAGAGATGAAGATCTAAAATCAATCTCATTGAGCTTTGATGATGATGTTGTAGGGGGATAAACTGTTACTGTAGGCTTTGGGTACACACAGGTTGTATGGACATATGAAGGACAAATCAATAGCCACTGGACTACTGCACATGCAATGTAAGAATACATGTAAGAATGTTCAGGATGATTTTAAAACCACAAATACTCTCATGTCTGCAGAATCAGACCAGACAGATGTACCATAAAAGCCTTCTTACAGTGCAGGTATTACAGCATCTCATTGTAAACTCAAGTGAGGCTTTCTAGGGTGAAGACTTGGGTTCATAAGAGAGGAAGAAAACTTTGCCACAATTAACAGAGGCCCCCAGAAATACCATAATTACAGCAAGAACTTTTCTCTAAGCAGCTCAAAAACCTCCAAACCAGTGTATTGGTCTACAACCTCCTTTTCGTATGAGATAACTCCTCATGAGCAGTCACATAATACCATCCTCTGCCTTTCCCATGGACGCTGATCAATCCTTACTTTTAGTCATGTAATAACAATTTAACAATTTCAGGGAGAAATTCTGGGGAAAAAAAAGAAAAACGAGGTAACAGACTCTTCCTCCTTCCTAAACTGAATTCAACATGTTTTCATCCATCCTTTACAGGCATCACCACAGACGTTTAGTGCTGCATAACTTAATGGAGGAAGTGGTTTGTCTCATGCTAGGCCTAATCTTCTGCAGGAATGAATTCCATAGCTCCCAAGAAATTTTTATCTGAAGCAATTACAAGTTCTTCCCTTTTTATTACCGCAGAGGGACTTTGTTGCTATTAAAAGGCTGAGCCATGGGAGTGAAAGTCAAATCCATATAAAATTTTGAATTAACTAAGTCCTGAAACTTTGAGGGTCTATCTTCACTGAAAAGCAAATGCAAAAAGCAGACCGACACAGTAATATGTTGCTAGCACTCCTGAGTAACTCCCAAATAGACTATCTGGCAGCTGGCATGAAAGCTTCTGGAGAACAAGATGTAAGGTCAAACAAGAATTACTGAGGAAGGGAGTGGATCCTATGTGTGGGAGGGAGTACAGAATTGTTATTGTTTGCAAGTGAACCACTGAAAGAATAACTTGAATGGAATTCAACTGTACAATAAACAACAAAAAGAGCTTTAAAGCAACTGCTCTGTAACCAAGGCGCTTTTACAAGCTATATTTTTATATTAGATACAAATTTGATTATTTACATATAGTAGGACGGCTCCAAAAGTAATGCCTCCTATTTTATCATGTTGATCCACGAGGTCAGTGCCTTATGGTGGTAGTATGGCAATGGAAGTTAACCCTACCACCAATATTATGCTACATTTTGTTGTTATATGAGAGATGGCAGCCAAGGGGCAGTCTGGCAAAATGGCATTTGATGGGGAAGTGTGTATGAAGCAAGGGGTGTCACTGAATTCCTCCATGCAGGAAAAAATGCCGAAAATTTATGGAGACCAAACAGTGGATGTGAGCACAGCAAGGCAGCAGGTGGTGCATTTCAGCAGTGGCAACAGTGACATTGGGTCACCTCTAGTGGTTCAGATTATGACGAGCACAGCACACAGGCTCTTGTTTATTGCTGGTGAAAATGCAGAGCTAATGGTGGTGACCACACTGAAAAATAATGTTTTGTAGCTGAGAATTTGCTCTACCAAATAGCGTTATTTGCTCTTTGTGTTTGTTGTCATTTCCATGGAAATAAATAGGAGGCATTACTTCCAGAGTGACCTGTGTATATTACATATAATGCTTTTTTTTTTTTTTTTCCCCATTCCATGTTGAAGAACTTATCCTGTTCCTAATTCAGCAATGATCAGAACTCTTCTCAAGCAACTATCAAACTGAAAACTGTCCTAACCAGTAAAAAATCCTTGTGGAATTTCCAGCCTGTGCTACTGGTCTTCAGCTCTGAGAGTACCATTTGAACCCCAATGACAGTGTTGCAGTCCTCAGGTCACGTCTCTGCAGAGGTTAGGCATCATATTTTACTTAATGTAATAAATCTGGCACACAAGCTTTACAGAATCATTGACCATAATCTTCTTTGATTCCTATTTACTACAGATCTCAGGAATGAGCTATCAGTGGTATCATCTCCCAGACGAAATAAAGTGCCCTGATTTAAAGCAATAATACATATGTATATTTCTGGTTACTTTATCATGTGGTCTTTCACAATACCACTTTTATTAACTGTCCTTTTCTCAGGGTTTTGCAATTAAGGTTTCAAAAATACTGTTATTTATTGTATTGGTAATAAAACCTTTAGAAATAACATGTCCTGTATCTACAGCTTCCATCTGTTCCCGATAAGATGAAGGAGAACATTATTTCCTTAAAAGGAAACTGGACCTGATTAAGAAATGAGTTTTTTCTTTTTTTCACAGAAGTTTTTAAAAAATTCATCCCCCAAAATACTTTTCTTAACATTAAAGATATCCTCTTAATCCAAACAAGATATGCAAATGAGACTTGTACGTTAAGACCTCATGCACTCAATCTGAATGCTTCAAAAGGTACCAGAAAAATGACACTTCAGATGTCTGCCATTTTCTCATTTGTTTCTTTCCTTCCTCAGCTCTAGTATCAGAAATATGCCTTCAGATTAAAACTTCTAAGTATGCTTCTGAACTAGAAAAAGGAGGACAAGGGCAGGGAAGAGGACACTTAATTTATTATCTTCTCACATTAGAGTTACAGGGAACCTTAATGATATACCAAGCTATAAACCCTGTAGTTTGTACTATATTAATCATCTGTCTACATGAGAAGTCAGATAAATATATAATCCTATTTCTGCACTGCAGATTTGATATGTCTCTTCCTCAGTTTTTGTTTTTTCCCTTTTTATTATCTTTTTTTTTTTTTTTTTTTTTGGTAAGCATTCCCTCACAGTCAGGTGGGAAATCTGCAACAAGCACGGAATGGCATAAAAAATAGTTTGTAAAAATGCACATCTACATTAATAGGAGATAACCAAAGAATGAAATAGATAGCAGTTCAATCTCTGCAGCAGAGTGAACCTTTTGTCACAGTCTGAGCACAATCTGTCTCTGTTAAATCACTCTGCCCTCCCCAAGGTCACTTCTGTCACCAGTCACAGACAGCAGCTGTCCCCCAGCCTGGGCATGAGCCCGGTCCTACCTGCATACAGAAAGAGCTGCACTAAGACAGACTGCAGCCATCTCTACTCATATCACAAGGTTCTGAAAAAGCTGTATTTCCTTTTTGTGTCTCCCCCCTTTTCAGCCCATACAAGGAAATAAATTCTATCCCTGCGCTTTTAATGCTTGTTTATGATATTCAAGCACTACGCAGAGAACACAAAAACTCCCATTAATATTTCTGACAAATCAGAACAAAATTTAAAATCAAACTATGCAATGAAAGGACCGCACATATAGTGGTGCATACAAATAAATTGGGCACCCCTCACATATAGATGCTTAGTAATAAAACATCAGCTCACGGTCCTTAGTTCTGAAGGAGAGTTCCTGGCACAGCAAGAGGAACATTATGGCAGTCCTTGGTTCAACACAAGCAAAGGCAGGCCCCTTTGCTTTGTCCCTCCATGGCAAGGAGGCCTGGCCAGTCCTGTGCAAAACAGGTGACGAGGGGACAGGAGTCATCAAACACTTGGTACGAGCCAAAGAAAGTACCCTGCAAAACTCAGAATTAAGCCTATATAGGGATGTACAATGCATGGAAATTAGGCATATCATTCGTTGTGTAATCATCCCGCTCTAACGGTTTGTCTGTTGACATTTTCAACTACCTTATTCAGTAATACTGGTTTAGCATTACTACGTTGGCAGAACAATTTTCATCTATAGCATTATAGAGGTAACCACTCCTGCTGCAGTGAAAATGTCCTTCTTGTATAATGCACAATTTGTAGTGAATCTAAAACTGCACAGAATTCTTCAAATGCCCCAGGTTAGCTTAACTACTCATTGCTAGGTATTCCTCTCCGTAGGGGGGGGGGAGACAATTGCCTTTCACTGTGAAAAGCAACGCAGAATGATTTCATTGCACTTGCATTTCACTGTTCCTTCAATATCAGACATCAGTGGATATATTTTTAGAACAGGCAAAATCTTCATTATAATTCAGGCTGAGGAAAGGCATGTAGTAAGCACGCAGCATAAAATTCAATGGTCATCCTCAGCCAGGACAAGTTTCTTCCTAAACGAGCTTACAAAGGACGCAAATCAATGCTGCCTCCTGACATTCAGCATCACACACTTCCCAGGAGGGCTGGAACAGTTTATTGGGAACACCGCTCTCTTCTAATTACCTGTGTGACACAAACTGTACTGTTCTGAAAGACAAGCCATAATAGTAGCAGCATTTTTATTGTGCTTCATCAGCATCAGTTTTTGTCAAGGTTAGTTAGATGCTGAGCACAACTGTTATAATATATTCATCCATCCTACTGCAACAAAGACTGCGGATGGTAATGTTTGCTTTCAAAAAGCAATGGCCAGAGGCAATAAAGGCAACAGGAATGAAGACCTTCACAGTTCGTAATTGAGAAATGTGCTCCTTGTTAAGGTGAAAAAAGGGTTAAATTAAGTAACTGAATGCAGCAGATAACTGAATGCACGTTGGTGCATCTGTCCAAAACTGAACTTCAGATTCTCAAGCAACCTGCTTTTTGCTGGCTGCAGCTGGATGCAAGTGTTGATAATGCCTGGACTAAATACCAGTGGCACATCCCATTATTGAAGTGAGACTATTGGGATTGTGAAAACCAGAGCCCTCAAGCTCCAGAAGGAAGAGGAGGCTCAGCACAAGGGCTCCCCAAAGAAGCAGCGAGAGAGGAATTAAAAAACAGAAGTGAAGACTGGATGAATGACCTTGAAACGTGGGCTGGCTCTGGAGATCACAGAGATGCCAGGAGACAAATGCTGGGGGATGCCCAGGACATGCTGTGTGTGAGACCAAGTAGGGTAAAACTTTCTTCCTGTTGGATTTTGAATAATCTGCTGGTATCCAGATCCCACATGGGTTGACACTTACTATCTCGCCCATGACAGCTGGCTGACTAAGGTTTCTTGGATGGAGGACTGTTGCACTGAAAGCAGGCTCTCACTCCTGCTCAGTGGGAGTAGTCTACACTTGTGTATCTTCTTCTGCTGAGTCAGCTTCGATTAGCCTGCTGGCTAATGGGAAAAGTTTGAGGCATTTCTGTTTACACATTTAGCAGAACATTTATGACTGACCAAACAGTCAGCTCAATCACTGTTTTAATTGTGGTGGCTGACTGTTGTGTCTAGTAAAGGTATTTTGTTATCATCAGACTTTGGCTGGGGTATACAGATGGAGAAATCTTTGAAAACTCTTAAGACACTCATCCTATCTCATCCTAAAACAAAGTACAAAGCTCGCACTGAGTTAGAGCACGACTCAAATAAGAGCACAGAAGATAACTCACACTGAAGAGAGCTCTTGTATAAGTAAAACTCCTTGAAAGAGATGCAAGTATGAGGAGTGCCATTTGCTCCAAACACTCAACTACTTCCAGAGGACAGGAGCTGGGAAGGCCAGAGCCAGACACGACTAAAATATTCTTTGCCCAGCATGTAACAGTTAAACGTCTTCCTCATCCTACTTCCTCAATTTCTGTGATAGAATTTTCAGCAAGATGCAAAGCATATTGGACTGAAACTCATTTTATTTGTGATTCATTTCATATGGTTTTATTTTTAACTCACTTTAATTAAAATGCACTGAATGAAATTATCAATTTGAAATTATTTCACCAGCTGTGAGCCTTCATTCTTTAGTATATAAAATAACTGTTTAGTAAACCTAAATCACCAATTTCTCTTTTTAGTTCTCAGGTCTACATACATACCAAACTGCATCTGGATCACTTCTGGATCCAGAAGTGACGTATTGGACTTCAGTACTGCATCTTTCATGGTCTTAATTGTAAACATATCCAGGATATTGACCATATGTATTTTATAGTATGCTTCTTCCTTTCTGGGCTGAATTCTGAGATCCTAAAATTGTGATTCCATTTTAACTGGGAAACACTCAAGAGAAGATATTTTGGCATAAGCAAACGTGTCTTCATATAGTTTTACGTTTGTTACTTCAGAAATTTGCTTCTTAACACAGCAGTAATCATTAGTAATCAAGTAAAAATATTGGCGTATACCACAAAAAGGATCATCTAGTGAAGAAAGAATACAAAGAGGTCTTTTACTTTCCATTGACTGCTTGTGATGCAATAGCCATTAATACCTAGATGATATGACAGAGTGCTCCCTGCACAAGATCACACATGATAAAAACCAGGGAGGAATGGCTGATGCCACCAGAGGGATCTGCTGCCATTCGGAGAGACCTTTAAGAGGTGGATCAATGAGCAAAAAGAAATCTCAAAAAGCCCAGTAAAGGGAAGTGCAAAGTTCTCTTCCTGGGAAGGAAACAAACCCAGGAAGGACCAGCAGGGCCAACCAGTAGGAAAGAAGCTCTGTGGAAAAGGGCCCAGGAATCCTGGTGGGCACAAAACTGACTGGGAGTCAGAAACACATCCTCACAGCAAAGAAGGCAAACAGAGCTTCCTGGTCTGCATTAGACAGAGTGCAGGCAGCATGTTGAGGGAGGTGCTCTTGTCTTCTGCTCAGCACTGCTGGGACATTTGGATTGCTGTGACCAGTGCTGGGCTCCCAGAGCAAGAGACACTAACTTCCTGGAGGGTCTTCAGTGAAAGGATAAAATGACAATTAAAGAGCACTTGGAGGCTGAGAGCTGGGGCTTTCCAGCCTAGAAGAGAGAAGGCTCAGGATGGAACTTTATCAAAGTCTTTTAAGTACGTGATGGAAGGAGCAAAGAAGATTCTGCCAGACTCTTCTCAGTGGTGCCCACTGAAATAAAAAATCTGGGTCAAACCCTGGAACAGGCTGCTAAGTCTGCATCCTTGCAGACATTCAAAATGTGACCAGACACCACCTTGAGTAACCCTCTCTCTTTGAAGCTGCTTTGGATCAGGTGGTTGGACCAGATGATCTCCAGAAGTGCCTACCAACCTCAACTATTCTGAATCTGTGGCTCTGTGAAACCAGCTAGCTCCTCAACCTATTTCACTGTCTCCATTTGTGGAAGGATAGAAACTGTGGAATAGATAGAAACTGCACAAACTTTCCAAATAATTTGTAGTTATTTCTGTTGGTCCTCTTCTATATTTGCACAGGAACTGCTTCTAGGACTTCTCTCATAGCCTGGTGCACAATCCTTAGAACCTCTAACTGCAATGGCTACTTCAGAAAAATTTTGTAACTCGGTTACCGTTCCTCAACTGTGCAAAATCTGATACTTAGGTGGGCATCCCACATCACTCTTGAGTCTTCGTATTTGATTGACTTGAAATATTTTAGAGGAATATGTCTTGCTCTTTGCAGTGATGCCAGCCAGCATCCTAAAACCACTTTCATGTTACTGAGCTGCTTTAGAAAATGCTTCATTTTATTACAAAAAAATGTATTTGTGATTTGTAATAAAATTAAGCATATTGATTCTTTTTCAACAACTGTAATTCTCCACATTTAACACAGAAAATAAGATCATACATCAAGAAAAACAAGAAAGCAAGCATTTCTTTTTCTCTCTAGACTTGAATAAAATCTGCAAAACTTCAAACAAGACCCCATAGCTCTTAAAACTGCACGATGTTTGTGCACTGTACAAATATATAAAAATTACAAGAAAATGCTACTGATCATCTTCTTCGTGTAAGAAACCAAAGCTTAGAGGATTTTATCATATATTAACACTTGCATATAGAAATCCAGCATACAAAACATAATCCAACCTTGGAAGAAATACTGTTCTATTATGCAACCGTTCCTCTGAGGATATGTAATATCTGAATAGAAGGTACAGATCCATGATACATAGGAATACGTTCTATACAGTCTTAAAGTACTGAGCAGCCACCCAGTGCATGGTAAAGCCCTGGCAAGCTGAATCTAGGCTGAGCCTTCCTAATGGCAAGCACAGCGCCTGGACTGCAGGTGCTGCAGAGGCAGCAGAACTATCCCAGTCACAGAGATTTCTGTTGCTGGATTTGCAACCGAGCCATACTGCCAGGGAGCCTCCATTCAGAGTACATTCATTGCTACCTTCTTGCCTCAACAAGAAAAGGAAATTAATGGAAACATGAGAGAGGCTGTATTAAGCTTTAGCAACACATTTTAATGTATGAATTAAGCAAAAAAACTCTCTAGAGCTGATGGTTTCATAATAATCATCCTCAGCGTTTTTCTATAACCCTGTTTCAATAGGCTTATTTAAATTATATAGAAATATATAATTTTAATCATGATTTTCCTACAGTTGATCAGATAACACAGCAGCATAATGAGTTTTAGTTCAGAATCAGCCAGAAATACATTGGGAGCAATACCTGCTAAATTCCAGTGAACTGTAATATCTTTCTTTGTTTCTCCTTGAAAATATAATGAAAAATCCAGCAAAAGCTAACTTTATTCTCCACTAGGTTGCACATTAGGGTGAATCAAATAAACTGCCTTCTTCCCTTCAGAACATTATTTTAAGTCTGACCTGTGAAAGTATTTACATTTATTAAAAGGAGGTGGGTTCAATTCACAGAACTATCAGCTGCTGTAGTCCTACTGCAGTACATTGAGGTTTAGTAAACGTTACAGATAGGTACAAGGTCATGACTTCTATATTTATTTCAAAATGTAATAAGGAATTCTTACATATACAACTCAAGTTTGAAAATACAAACTGCAGAATGAAAATTTATAAAAACTAATGCTTCTAATCTAATTCTTACATATTAACATAATAAATATTTACCTTTTCAGTATACAGACTAGGTTTTCTTTTTTTATCATTAGAAAAATGTTTGCATCACAAATTCTAGGGCATTAGAAAAGATAAGCTGTACATTTTTTCCTGCTGGGAGAGGAGGAAAAAAAAATAATAATCCTTTGAAACTGTTTCCTAGATACATGATATAAAATTTAAAAGAAAAATGCACTTAGAAATGTCATTTCATGGAAGCTCTTAAAAGAGCAGTATGATATCTAGTTCAGCATTACCACATCTTCTGTAACCTGTAATCCCACTGAAAAGCATGAAACTCTTCCAAGCTGTGTCAGGGTACATACATGGAGCCTTTTTATATATGCAGAAAGCATGAGAAATATCATTCCACTGCCAACTGAAAAAAAAATGACTTTTTCTGTGAAAATGCAAGTGTATCTACCAGTGACGTGCTGGGCCAAAAATCAATTCTCCTCAGAAATGTAAAAAGAAAAATGGGAAAAATGAGAAAGGAGGGGGTGCAAAAAAACCAAGGTAAAGGCAAGATGCTCATGCTGCATTACTATACACAACTTATCTACAAGCCCTAATTTACTGCCTTATTCACAAACTTACTCATTTTAACAGCACTACAAGGAAAATATGAAACACTTCTTCACAGGTAGCAATTTTGATTAAAATGAGAGGAACATGAACAAAGTAAAAGCTGTATGTGATCAAAGACCTGCTGGATACCTGAGTCAAACAGTTATTTCAGAGCAAGGTACAAGAGCTAGTCATGCATATGGATGACCTCTCACAAATTAAATGCTAATCAGGAATGCATCTTGACATAAAAAAATGTGGACTGTGAAGTAGATCTGTAATCTTCTTTTACTGAGCAAGGGCTAACAAAAAGCCTTCATCATCAATTTCACACCGCATATATCTAATATTAACCACCAAGCCCAGAAATAAAAGTACAGTTTTATTTCTATCAGGTATGCCAGCTATCTTTCAAGCATCCGCATTTGTGTAACAGGCTCTGCAATCCTGTAACAGTCTCTAGCAGAACATACTAAGGAGGTCAAATGACCAGAAGTCCTTATAAGTATGCAGCAATTTGGATGCATATGAATGGGAAAATGAACAGTTCTACCACGAAGGAATATACATACTCTTCTAGCAACTTCAATACTTACCTTCCTGAAGATATGGAAAGCACAGGGCTAAGCATCTGCTCCTGGCTGCCCCAGTGCTCCAGGACTGCCCACAGTCATGGTCTCAGCAGCCCCCAACTCACGATGCCCCAGCAGCTGCCCCAGCCTGCACAGGACAACTCCAGGCCAGTAAATGAGGGGCTGGGGAAGGGCTCGGCGCTGCCCTGGACCACTGGGCAGAGGAGCTGCCAGCGCTGCAGGCAGGGATCAGCTGCACAGAATCTCCCTTTACATAATAGGAAATGACTCCTGTGATCTTACGGTTTCTGTTAAAGCGCTCTGTGTTTCACGAGCAGCCGAAAGCTTTGCCATGCAGCATGCAGGGATTCGGGGCCGATTCCTCTTTTTTTTATAAATATGTATATATCTGTAAGAATCATCAGTTATTGGACCATACACCACAGAAAGCTTTTCCCCATCTTCCCACAGGAGACATTATACAGGCTTAAAATAAATTACATAAATTTCCCTGTTTCTGCACAGTATTTTCTAATCCATTTCAACAGAAATGCACTGCACTACTTTTTTTTTTATTATTATTTATTCTGTGTGCCCTTCACTTTTAAGCATGCACACTGAAAATCTGCAGGCAGCTCTATAAATAAACCCAGCTGAGGATTACATATTTTCCTAACAAGAAATGCCTTTACCTATCATAAAATAACATTAAAGTTACAAAAAGTCAAACTGTACTACTCACATTTTTGTCTTTTCTGTACATCCAATTGTTACCCACAATGATAAAAGCAAAATCTCATCCACGTGTTATCCTCACCAATTAATAACAGATTTAATCAAAATCAAGCCCGTATGTTTAAAAAGACAACATCATTCTGAATTCTCAACCTACAAAACCTCAGTGAATTATTTCTGATGCAAGAGTGCCTTTCAGCAATGCAGCTTCTGACTGACCTTACAGAATATTCCACACAAGTTGAAGCATTACCTTTGCAGAGATTCACAAGGCACAAACCAAAACCCAATGCATCACTCAGACCCGCTCTCCACACCATTTTCTCATCAGCTTGCGCCTTCCCGAGAAGCAAATTGCCAAATAAACAAGCTCAGAACAGAAAGGGGAAATGTATTTTCTTTTTTATTCTCATGCTGTGGATGTCGCTACTTACTTGGCTAAGATATCATCACAAATCCAAAATGATTTCAATTACACAGCGCAGTAATCACCGTTCGGCATCTGTAAGGGATTGACAAGCGGAGCTCCACTAGCGGAGTCCCTCTGCAGACCGTACCATCGCGGCGGGCAGGTGGGGAGGCAGCCAGCCTGCTGCCAGAGCATCGCGCTGCCAGCGCCACTGATGTTTATTGCCTGCAGCTTCCCACTGCTAAAGAAGGCAAGCAAACAGCAGACGTCGTAGGGAAGGAAAATGTTTCTCTGAAAGAAAAATGGACTGAACCACCATGTTGTTGTTTGTGATTTTAATACTTCCCTTGGGATAATGACAAAAACGGAAGATGGCAAACTACCAGGAAGATGCCACTTACTCAGAAACGGGAGAAACCTTCAAGGACAAGGACCGCCGTGTCCTGTCACTGTCACTGGGGAGGGAGGAAGGGGCAGCAGGGGAGGCCGCGCCTGGAGGGGCTGGGGGTGAGGCGGGCACAAACCCACTGCCCTGACGGAGCTGTGCCGGCTGCCGCTGCGGCCACACGCCTCCCAGGTCAGGAACCACTTGCACCACAGGCAGCAAATGCAACAAACATCCTTCTCCCCAGTTATCTCACATTCACCTTTCACAAAGATGCAGCTCTTTTCCTCTCCTGTCTTCTCTTTCCGCTTATGTAAGAGCCAAAGTTAATTATAGTGAAAATATTAAGAAATTAGTCCTAGGCTGTAATGTGATTTTTGCTGCATTTTTGCTTCTGTCATGCCCTCCAGAAACCTAAATCCCATGCAGGAGAAGCATGCCAAATGTCCTCAGCTTCCATCTGATCCAGTCACATCAGCACACCCTGCAAAGCTACACATATGTGCCTCGGGAGCTTTCTGCTTTGAATTTTTTAAACCATATAAACTATAGCACTCTGCCTCATGACAATGAGTTTAGCACTTTTTGAGGTACCACAGCATTTTATTTTATTCTGAGCTCCTTAGTATCTGTTCTGTGTTACTGCTTTAGAAAAATCTACCTATTATGTATAATATTACACTCGTAGGGCTCTGAGATGCTAACGGCTGTTTATTTCAGTGGAAGAATCTGCTATAGCTATGCAAAAAAATAAAAAATTAAAAAAAAAATCTGAGCACTAAAAATAAAAGACATCAGTCCCTTAAAAGAAACATACCACTTTCTAACTAACAGAGGTTGTTTTTTACAAAGTAAATGGTGGCTGGTACACGTACTGTGTTCACAAACTGTGGCTTTAGGTGCTGTACCTCAAACCACTCCATCCTCAGAGTCCTGTTTTTCTTCAACTGTGTTTAAAACAGCATATATAGAAGTTTGTGAGCTTTTCCATAGCATCCTAGGACAGCAGTGCTTCGTGACTTCTCTGTGTCTTGGGCAGAACGAGCAAACTGTGAGCCGGCGCACCTCCCCAAGCACTCACAGGAGTAGCTGTGCTCTGCTCTGTCATCCTGCCTTACTCGCTGCTCAGAATATCAATTCAGTCGGTTAAACCAAAAGTCTGCACTGCACTGCACCAAAATGGAAGCTATTAAAAAAAAAAAAAAAAAAAACACAGCTAGGATCATTGATCAGGGAGTTTCATCTATGCTGATTTCTTTTTTTAAATGAAGTGAAATTTAAAATCAGAGCTAGGATCAATACAGATTTTTCTCCTGTGAAACTGCCTTTCTCATTAGAAAGCTACAGGCAATTAGATGCATGTCAGGCCACTATACGCAGTGACTTTGGGTTATATTAAGCACAGACATGTCCCCTTTTTCAGAGCAAGTACTAACTGCAGCTTTAGGGAGCATGGAGCGCAGACTCTAAACTGAATTCCAGTACTGAACTAAACGGAACAAAAAAGTATTTTACTTAAGATATGTTGTCCCTAGGTCCACATCCCCAAATGCTGGTGACCTCTACTGCTCTGCCAGGAAAGCAAGAAGGCACTAAGGTCATCTGCAAGTACATAGCTACTAAAATTCATTTTTTCTATACGAGGTTTATAAATCATTTGGAAAGGTCTAAAAGGTTGATGGACACAGTAAGGAAATATATTAAAGAACATTTTTTTTTTTACTGCCTTTCCCGGATGAAGAAAAGAATAAGGAATAGTATGAAGAAATTAAACATAGCATAAGAACCTGTTCCATGCATTTGGCTATTGCCAGTTAGAGGACTGCAGCTTATAGCCACATGTCATACCACAGGAACTTCATACCAAACTATCATACGACATGATCAGGAAATACTCTAATTCTTATTCTGATTAACAGAGAAGAGACAAGGCAATTGGAAGAAGAAGAAAATAATAAAAATATGCTAAAAGAGGAAGAAAAATACTAGTTGGAACTTATATGATGAACCTAATCCAACAGAACACGTTTTCCCATGAATATATCCCATGAATAAGTGAGTACTTAACACAGGGCCTCGGATGTACTTCACCACAGAACAAAATGACCAAGCTATTTAACCTGCTTGCTAGGCTCACCATTTTGAAGCCTATTTTCAGTGCTAGGGACATATTACTGTGAGTGTTGGTGCTGTGTTCGCCACAGCACTGCCCATCACACTGCTGCCACGTGTGCTGCAGGAACCAGCCCCAAAAGCTGCCCTTCTGGAAGTAACAACCAAACTCCCATGCCACAGCTGTGTGCGCAACACTGGGAGCTCACCTGGGTTTTGAATAAAGAAACTGTGGATTGAAAGTCACCTTATGTTTGTCCTTACCTACAGCTACCAAGTGCAAAGTCTCCAGAGATTCTTTCTTCAATCGCAGACCAGCAGCAGCCCCTGCCCCAGGTTGGGCTGAGGGCTGTGTGCTGCCTGCAGTGAGCTTCCTGCTGCAGGGCTCAGTGTGCACTCACTGTCCTTCAAGACGCAGAACCATTCAGCATAAGGAATACCTGCTACACAGCACTGGTATCTTACAATCAATGCTAAAAATAGCAATTTCACCCCCAGAAATAGGGCATCTATTAAACAGTAATAATAGAAAAATGCTTTATTTATTTATTTTTAAGAACCCAACTGTAGAACAAAGGAACACTTCCTAATTTGCCTTTCTGCATTTGCAATGGCTATAGTGCTAGCAATCAGTTTCTCTAGAGATCTCATAATAAAATTTAAGACAAAGCACTGCAAAACAACATAACATCAGAACAATGCCCCTGTCCTGAAATGAAGGTTCTCTCATGTCCTCATGCTTACTACAGCATCCAGTGGCATATTATTGAGCCCTGACACAAGAAGAACATAGGACCTTCACTTCAGGGCAAGCAGAAATGAAGCAGAAAAGGAGCAGAAACTCTAAAAGAAAAACAGAGAGATGCTTCTTGGAACTATCCTTACAAAGCTCCACAACAGTGCTTGCAGGATGTAAAAGAGAAGACTGACGCACAACCTGGGAAACTGCTTCACCAGTAAAGACCTCAAGTGGCAACTCAAAAAGTATTCGGAAACAAGAAGAAGATTCTTCCAAATTTATTTAGGGAAGAATGTCATTCCATACATGTCGGTGATGGACATCGTGCACATTTCAAGGTCTTTATGAGATAATTAATGACAGGAAACACAAGAATATTATTTTAATTCCTCTTTCCAGGTTTGGGGACCAAGACCTCTTTTTCAGTAAGGCTGCCCAATCAAAGGAACAGCACTGGAAACTATCAGCACATTTGTAATATTTTTCTAATCACAACCCAGATACTTAAACTAGAACAGCAGACTGGCAGCCTTTCATATTTTTAAATCTCATTTGCTATATTTTAAAAACAGGAATTAAATCTGTTTTCAGACTCAGAGTTTCTCCAGTTTTGTAACATTGTGCAGTAGTGTTTTCTGCAAAGAAACAGTTTGCATTTCCTAACTGCGCAAACATGTTATTCTAAGAAGCAAAATGACCTAATAAAAGTACAGGAGAGGGACCTCAGAACACTTGAATTCAAGGACTTGCCCTGCTGTTTCTTGACTCTGGGATGTTAGTAGGTCATTTAATCCCACTGCTCTTCTATTTTCCTAACTATAAAATAAGTATATTCACTAGTTTAAGTTACAGTAGTTACAAGTTGCTTGGATAGTTAACCCTTTCCTGTCTTTGAGAAAAAAATTTTCACATACCGGAGTCTATTCTCTGAGGCACCAAAGTATAGGAGATAAGCATTCATTTAAAACAGCTATTATACAGATTACTTCCTCTTATGATCAATAAACTATTGTGGCCCACATCAGTTCGTTTTCCAAATCAGAATCTCAATTTTCTCAATATCTGAAAGCAAACATACCTGATGGTCCCAATTACAGTTACCTCCCTTTTGCTTTAGTCTCTGCCATCTATCATCTACTAATGATACCACAAACACACCATTTTTTCTTCCTTTTCTTATCTGCATGACCAAGAAGAGCAGATGTACTACCAGCTTGGGCTGGCACTGCTGTCCCCCTTCCTCAGCACAGATACTCAGATGACAAAACCAGACTCTCAAGATCACCTGAGTAAGAAGAAAGGTCATAGGCCTGTTCAGAAAGAACTAAACCTAAGGAAAGTAGAGCCTATAGGAAGAACATTAATAAGCCCGAGCTTCCTAAGAAAGTTCAAGTAAAGCTGGCTTGCTGCCACTGCCTAACCACAGCAACAACAAAGTTCCCACTAAAGCAGCATCTTCAGTTTCTCCTCCAAATAAGTGATCGGTATTTTCCAGAGTAAGCATCTGCAACACCTGATACAGCTAAAACTAAATCCACAGCTAACATCAGCTTCTTCATGATATCTAAAGGGGAGCTAAGGGAAACAAGGGGACAGACTCTTTAGCAGGGCCCATGGTGAATGGAAAATGGTTTCAAGAGAGTAGATTTAGGTAGGATTTAAGGAGAAAGTATTTTACAGTGAGGGTGGTGAGGCACTGGGACAAGTCGCCCAGAGATGTAGTTGATGCCCCATCTCTAGACACTTTCAAGGTAAGGCTGGATCAGGCCCTGGGCAGCCTGATCTAGCTGTGTTGTCTCTGTGCATTGCAGGGAAGTTGGACTAGACAGCCTTCAGAGGTCCTTTCCAACTCTAAGGATTCTGTGATTCTAAGAGGCTCCTAAAAATATGAAAATAGTATAATAGAAGCATTTCATCTTTTTTAGTTTAAGACAGAATCTGCCCTATCACATGCAGATGAAGAAAGCTATTTTTTGGCACTCAGGACAAATCATAACCAATAAACTGGCCTACCAAGAGCTTTAGCAAATTATCTTCTGAAGGTTACACAAGTATCAGAAACTTCAATATGCTTAGGAGACACCCCTTCAATTCATTGTGCATTTCAACTCTGTAAGTGTGCCAGTCTTTGGAAAAGGAGTTGTGCTGAATGTCTGTTTACTTAAAATAATATATTTGCCTTGGCAGAGAGGCTCAAAAGAAAGCTCTGACTTTCTACTACATGATTTCCCTCATCTGTGCCCTGGAAGGCACTCTTAGACTTCCTTGTCATTTTAGTAACTCTATTTATTTTGTCTCAATGGAGATTATAGGCTCTCACAGGCATTGGTAGGATATGGATAATTTAAATTTAAATGATAAGATCCTACAATTAAAAAAGGACTACATTTGTTTGCATTAGACTGAAGATTTCAAGCAGTATACTTTTCAGACAAGTTCAGATAATAGGTTTGACGTTTTGTATATAGAGCCTGTGTACATGGATCCACCTCTGTTTCACTAAAACTGATCTTCCAGAGAGTACAGAAAAGTTTAGAATATGAACTTTCTCCCAGTATCACTGATACAAAATACAACAATAGTTTTCTAAAGGTTGTTTTTTCTTCTTACTGGCCAATGCTTTGGACAGGAAACCATGCATTTGAAGGAGCATCCTTTATCATGAAACTGCCTATGTCTATGACATGGATATCAGACTCAAGCTTTAAGCACCCACTTTACACTGCTAGGTCACACTATAACCTCAGATTCCACCTTAAGAAAGAAAACTGACCTATTAAAATTATTTAATAGTTTAAGAATCAAACTTCAGGCAGATTAGACACTAATAAGTAAGAGCAGAAAATTCAAGAACAAATAAAGTACAAACCTAAAAATATTTAGAAAATGCGTCCTTCAAGACATTAAGTCTTCATTCTTCAATATAGGCGTTTTCATACTTACCTCAATACTCTTACTGTAAACCTCAATAGACTGACACAGTAGCTATAGATGCAGTTTTTAAAGATGATGTATCAAGAACTGAAGTTTGTATCAGCATTATTTAATATATTACTCGAGTAAAAGCAAATGATTAACATAAAATGATATAGCAGTGGGACAAGGTTCAATCATTGCTGAGAATTAAAAATATAATAAAATTTTAACAAGCTATGTAAGCTTTAATCTCAGCAAACGATACTACTAGTATACGCATTTTCCTATAAATAAATCACACTCAGGAATTATTCCTCTTGGGTTTGATGTTTTCTTTCCCCGTAGTATAACAAGATCAGAGTCTATGTATAGCTTATTGGGTAAGGCAATCTGACCTGCTAAGCTTTGTTAAGCCGCACATATCTGACCTGTCTGATGAGCACTCACAATCATCCCACGCATGACGTGCTCACCCGTGCAGCACCACGACGTGCCAGGGACCTGTGGCCACACGGTGTGGCTGTCCCCAGGTCCCCTTCTGTCAGCCTATCCTTGCTGGAGCCACAAGGCCCAATCAAGCAACACGTAGCTCTCAAGGTTCCACAGCATGGAAAAAGGAAACTGGAGCCTGCTTGTCACATAAATTACTGCTAATTTCCAACTCCCTTGCCTGTACCACAGCCTGCAGCCTTGAGACAGTCGGTTTGTGGCTGCATGGGGCTCCCAAGCAGCTCCCACTTCTCTTTCACAGGCACCCAAGAACTGGCTCCCATGGTGTGAGATGTTTTACTGGTGCTGGCTGGCATGTGTTGGGACACTCCAAAACATTTTATCCTCGTCCCATCCTTCCCCTATCCAACAGCGTTTGACAGAATGGCTGCAATGTGGCCAAACCAGAAAAGAAGTAGTAACACCACCAAATCAGTGCTTCCACTTCCACAAGATCTCTCACTAAACCCACTCCAGGAATTCAAATAACTACACAGTCAAACTTAAATCTGAACTTATCCTGATGACTGTGTGGTTTTCATGTGTTAGAACACTACCATGAGTTTTTATTCACATTCATATGTAGATTTGAAACAAGTGTTCAAATTTATCAGCAAAGGGATCCAGCCCTATCTGACATGGAGCATATGCAACAACTGCACTTAACAGTGTGCCAAAGCTTAAGAGTGATTCTGGAATGAAGCAGGCTATCTAGTGCAGAACTCCACGTGTAAACAAAAATGTTATTGTAGGAAAAACCCTACAATATCTAAACCAAACAAAACACTCGTGTGCCTCTTCTTGCTTTTTATTCAATTTAATTCCAATGACACAGAGCATTTTAGAATAAACATATCCTCACATTAATTTACTGCAGAGTAGCTGCATGTATGGGCAAGCTCTGGACATGTCACTTTTTTGGTTTTGCAGACCTGACAAATGCCTATACCACACAAATGTCATTGTCTTCAGCATTCTCTAAAAGACTTTGCTCACAAGGAAGCAGAACTGAATAGGGCTCCAGTGACAAGTTAAATGGTGTCTGGCAAACCACCAATGTGGTGGAACAGAAATATTTGCTAGTATTTCCGTAAGTGAAATAATCCTTCAAACTATGCACTGTTATAATAATCTTTCACCAGAAACATTCATGTGCTGCAGATAACTACATTCCTAGCTAACAGAAAAGTTCTATTCCTTCAGAAAGAGAAGGTGTATATATATATATGTATCTATATATGTATATATATACACACATACTTTAATTATCCTTCAGTTTGGCCATAAACGGGTCAAGAAAGGATTTAAAGGGAAAGAAAGTACACTAGGATCTCCTCTTCCCCCCAGGGATGTTCCAGAGTAGCCAGACAACACAAGCTTGAATTCACAGACCCAGAAAGGATGGACCAGAAGCACTCTCATTACTTTCAAGCTGCAGTGGAGCACATCAAGATCTAACTGATTGGTGAGCAGAGATTGACAGATCTGAATGATCTGCTGACTAGATTTTAACTGTTCTCAGGCACAGATGTGTTGCTCTTCACTCAAAAAACAACACTTATAAACTAGGAATATGTTTTTCAACAGAGGAAGAAAACATCAGCTAGTTTTGAACACAGAGAACAGATAACATATTCCATATGCACAGAAAAAAGAGGATGTTGATGTCTTCTACTGTGGGCCGTTTGACAGCTCACGTCACAGACAAGGCTACACAGATCACATGGAAGTGTCCCAGGATGAGCATGTGGATTCAGGAGCCCAGAAATCAGGGCAATTGTTCAGTACTTGTCCTTATAGACAACAGACATTACTGCCACTCTTTCCCAGAAATAGAACACAGCCATTTTCTCTTCCCGCAGCAAATTAATCTGTTGGATGTTTTAACGTCCAATAACAAAGCTGTAGGCCATCATCAGGAAATTCCTACGGCCTGCCTATTTGAGGCTGACATAAGCTGCCATTATTTTCATGCTCTGGCTTATGCCCTTGTCCAATGGATGTGTGACGTTCATACCAGCATCTGAATCACCAGAAACATAGAAAGAATGGATAAAAATCAAACACCATAAATGATGAGTAAATAAATACAAATGCTTCACTGGAAGGTTAAGAAAAGAAGTACAATGTATTTAAATTGTAACTCCAAAAAAGAGGGAAAAGTGGAAAAAATCTCACGCACTCAGATTGGTCAAAGCAAGAAAAACTCCATTCTTTTCTTTTCAAACCTTTAAAAGGCGTTTTATGCTTGGAGTGTGAAGGGTCTGATAAATTTAAGGCCATTAAGGATTCCTCTGCCATTTCATCTTAGTAATTTTGGAAGCATACTGCACTATCAGATAAGCAGCTGCTACTCAAATTCTACTTGAAATAGCACTACTTCTTAGAAATTCATATATTTGGAAGGACTCTTATTTTTCTTGTAGACAAAGTGCCTATTTTTTAACACAGCATTCTCCTACAGAGATAAACTGCATGCCATTCAGTACGTGTTGCTGACTTGCTGTCTAGGGCAGACATTCCAGTCTCTAAAAATTTATAGCTTACACAGTTATTTCCAAAAGATTAAGGAAAAAATAAGATAAACAAATGCATATACTTGTGTAACATTTTAAACATTGAAAATATATGAAAAGTTCAGATTAAGATCTATTTTTCTTGAACAGGGATGCCAGTGCTCAAAGATTTTAGCTGACTTTGAGGATAAAAATAAATAAATTTTGCAGTCTTCCTCTGTATACTCAACTTAGTTCAATTAAGACATCTAAATATCGCATGCTTACATACCACGAAACAGTTAAACACAGATATTCCACATTAATTTTATTTAATACTCCTGACTTCGATTTGTGGAGAGAAAAATTAGGTTTCCTGGGAGCTGCTGTAGCCTCCAAACATCATCTTATTTGGAAGCAACAGAAATGCTTACAGTGTTATATTTAGATAGAGTAGTGATGAGAACTCTCAGCATATTATTTATAAAATTAAATCCCACTGAGGGTTGATTTCCCCTTGGTATTTCATTGATCCTATGTCAGGAATAACAGAAGAAAATGATACAGCTAAGAGAGAAAGTAATACATAACAAAGTACAACTCAGAATTCTGTTTTCCACATTTGAAATGTTGCAGATTTTTTAAATAGAACTTCTGTGAAACGGAAAAGACAACTTTAAGCTTTCCCAAACCACTGAGATGATATATAACAACCCTGAATTTTAAATAATTAATTCTCTAAAAAACAGTCTGAATGCTAAGCTCAAATATCTCTAAAAAAGGCAATGATTCTCAAACACATTTTACGTTAGCTGAATGTTAGTCTTTGATTTTCCCTGTTTTACGGAAATCCTGGGGTCCTCTTGCTTACTGATCACACACAACACTCTGCGTACCCAACGCTGGCAGCAGCCCACAGAGTCACCTGGAGTGTTTGCTTTCATTTGCCACGGCATTTGGTTGGCGTTTTAGCTGACGCCACTGGAGCAGCCTTCAAGAGCTCTAAATTGTTTTAGTGCTGCCCAAGAGGTCGCTCTCCAGCAACCTGATCTATCTGCCATTCAATGCACTCAGCAAAGCAAGTAACAACTTCAGTTCCCAAAAGTAATTTCATTTGCTTTAAAGAAGAAAACAGACTGCACATTCACAAACTTAAATGGAAAAAAAGTCACAGCAACTGTACATGATACAGTACAGGATCAATCTGGATACCTATTACTCAAACTAATAAATATACAGCATTCTAAATCCTGCTTCCTGAGTTTGCATTGTCCAGCAACATTGGTTGTCACCAACATTGTTCTATAGCTGAATAATTGCCCTATTCCTATGTGAAAGTCAGAAATACTCATCCTGCATCACTAGCATCATCTGAAGTCTTTTCAGTGATACTACTAGAATGCAAAGCAATCCACACAATCCAGTTGAGTTTTCAAAGAAAAATGTACAGATAAAAGAATGTTCTATTGTAATCAAAAATTTTCAGAGCCATTTATTGTGTCTACCGTCTAAAATAGATGGGAAAACTTTTTTGTAATTTTTTTCTTTCCTCTTCTTCCCTGCAAAATTACAAAATTCTAATTCTTGAAAAAAAAGCTTCATTTTACATCATTTACTTTCTCCCAGACTAAACTAAAAATGAATTAAATAGAACTACACAAAAATAAACTGCAGATCTTTCACATTTTTAAGAATCAAGATAGAATCCTAGAATCACAGAATCGTTCATTTTGGAAAAGACCTTAATGATCATCAAATCCAACCACAACCTAACCATGCTACCCTAACTAACAACCCTCTACCAAATCATGGCCGTGTGCACTACATCCAAATGGTTTTTAAACACATTCAGGGATGGTGACTCAACCAATAACGACTGTTCATATCCTTTCCTACCATTCACACATGAAGTACTGGTGATTCTGCCTGCGCCCAGAGGGGAGGACAGTTTCCAAGTTGACACTGTGTGAGCGTTTTACTGGAAGAAATGCACAGAAGAATGAAACCAGGTTACAGACATCTACCTGAAATCCTCCAATATGTTGTTTATAGAATACATGGGAATAATATGAATCGTACATAATAGAGAGATATAATGACGTTAAAGTAATAATCTACTCCACAATATTTACTTTATGCAGTTTTTGGGTGCTATGTTTTCATGAAGGTAAAAATTATAATTACCACAAACAAAAGGACAGACATCCTGAGTTTCTCTATCCTTGACAGGACCAGTCAAAGGAATTCTACTCAAACACAACCAGTGAGTTGTGCAGTACTTGTCCTCTTGGAATTCATCAGGAGCAACTCAAAAATTTGCCAGTGGACATATATAACACAGTGTCAATTTTAATAGATCTTTATAAAGATGTAGTGGTAACTAATAGTTGTTCCAATACCTTTAAAAAACAAACAAACAAAACAGCTTCAGACTTCAAAATGGTAAAAAGATAAAGCATCAGCTGCTCCGACTAACCTCAAACCAATCTTGTGGATATAAAGCAAATGATCTGATATCCAACACTTCTCAGATTTAAATCCTTCGCTCCCTACCTCACTCACTACACCCTTCATCTGTAAATAACCATTTCCACATTTATAAACTCTAATTTGATTCCTGTGGAGATCTCTCTCAGATCTCCTACACTCTCCTTACGTAAAATGTCGCCTCTCTCTATCACCACACAATCATCTCAAGCTCAACAAGACTACAGAGATGTATATTTAGCTGCAAAAGAATGAAAGTTAGCACAGTTAGCTTATGTTCAGTTATATCATCCCAAAAAATCCTTAAGTGAAGTACTGAGCAATTAATTTGTGCTAAACTTCAGTCTGTCTCAATTACATTACTCAAGCCAGATATTTAAATCTAGGTTTGACACTTCTACCTAAAAGCAACTCATACGTCCTCAAGAAAAGCCCTTCATCCACCCAACAACCCTGCTGCTCACACTTCTGGTTCCAAACTGCTGACCATCAAGCTTTCCAACCTGGACAATACTTTCACATCTTACCTCTGTTCTACTCCTCACACTGAAGCTACTGAAAAGATTTTTTCATAAATATTACCTCAAAGGGCTTCTTCTCCTTCCTACACCAGCTGAGGTGCTCCTGAGATCCACAGCTCATGCTTGCACGTCAGCTTTGAATTCTTAACTGAGCCTAAATAGGGACTCATGCTGTTCAACAGTTTGGGGTGCTGGAAGTGGTTAACAGCTTCATGAAGAAAGCTTCCCAATCTGGGTGCCACAGGCAGCTTATGGCTGCAGTAAACTTAGCCAAAGCCACAATAGGCAGTTTAGAATCCCAGACTAATAATCTACTGAAGAAAGGAACGTGCAATATTTCCAACAGTTCCTTACAGTGCCTATGGTGAAAGAAGAGATTTTAGGTAGGAAGATGACCGTGTATAACAGCATTAGCTCAGGACTAGAAAAACTGAGATTCAAATTTCAGCATCCAACATAGATTCTCCCTGTAACCTTGACCAAGTGATTTAGTTTCACTGTGTCTGCTCCCTCTTTCTGCATATGATAGATTATCTCCCAAATGTACAGTGAGGACAAACAGAAGACTGCTAAATACTTAATAGTTTTTCATACACAGATGAAATCTCCAGCATAAACATAAAATTAAGTAGCCAAACCACTAAAAAGAAAACTGTATTACTCTCTATTGCACTGCAGCAAAAATTCAGGGGTGTAAACTCTTATTTAGTGCTTTTCCAAATGTAACTATATTGAGGTGAGAAAGATTACAGGCCTTTTTCACTGAGTTCTTAGAAACACTGAACTTCATTCTCCTATTTTCATAGACGTCAGAAGTCTCAAAACTGTTCTACAGGCTTCATCCCATTTTTATTAACATACATTCTGGCCAATTTTCAAGACGTAAATTTTTTCAGTTACTGACCCAGCTAGTCCTGGATGATCTTGTGAAACAACTTGAAACAACTGCTTTTCTTCCCTTCCATATTCCTTGCTCCTTGAATCAAAACAACCCCTATTAATTTAATTCCACTTCCTAACCCGTTCTGTTCAGATATAAAAAAGAATAATAACTCAATACTCAGATTTCAAGCAGCATTCTCTTCAAACAAAAAATCTCTCCAGAATGCACGCAGTTCTTGTGTTCTGTGCACATGGAATCACATCAAGAGCGCCTCCTCAAAACCCTCCATATGTACTGTGCTTCTGAATGCTTGTGAAACTCCAGAAGAAGCTCCAGCTTTAGGGCTTTTGTTGAGGCTTGTTTTTTGTTTTGTTTCTTTTTCAGTTGTTTCTCCCTTCAGCTATGAGCACGCACTGATCTGAAGAGCTTATTTTACCTATATGGCCACTGTTTAAACGTGAAAACCATAGTGAAGAGTAGCATCCCTGCTTTCTGAGGAGGACTTCCAAACTTACTGGTTCCTGCACTACCTGCGGCAGCAAAATCTCACCCTCTGGCACCACCACACAGTGATATCCTCTGCAACCCCAGACGACAGCGCAATGCCCTCACCTCTGCCCACTGCCCTGCCCTGCAGGTTCACCCACCCACCTGCCCACAGCCAACACAGGCAGCACCAAAGGCCCCATATGAGCTGCTATCATGGAACTGTGATGAGGCTGCAGAGAGAGCAGCTTCCTTGCAACAGCAGCAAATCAGGCCAACCTGCCACGGAGAAGAACAGTCTGCAGGAAGGCATTTAATCTGTGCAGACAGGACTGGGAGCTGCCATTTCTGCACACCCCTTTGAAGTGCACCACTAGTGACGTTAGTACCACAGTTTAGAATCCTCTGCTCCATAAACATAAAACTCCCCCATAAAAGATGAGTAACAGACCTATTAAACATTTTGAACTGAAACTACATAGAATACTCTGCAATGCCAGTATGCAGACTGCTGCTTTCATCACATTTCTCTACAGAGCTTAGAAGTTGCAATCTAAGGTACATGGCCTTTTATTGGCTAAGACAGGGATCCTGATACAAAATCCTCCAGCTCTGCTCAAAGACTCTGCTTAAAGACAGACATAGATAGAAGTAAGGAATTTTTATCTCTGTTCTTTGTTCCAAGGGAATGCAAAACAGGAAGGAGAAGAAAATGTAAAAGCTTTCATAATTGTTTCAGTGCAGATTTCAGGCAGAACATCTAGATTTCAGTAAAGCGTCTAGACTGTGAACTCAGCCTACTGTGGTTGGAAACCCCCAAAACTGGCAGACAGGACATGGGGGGGAGGGGACACCCCCCAGGGGCAATATTACATATTTCCTAGCAGCCTGATCTACTTCATCCTCATGAAGAAAATTTAGAGTAAAGAAAGTTGATAATCTCTCTTCCACAAAAATGCAAACATCACTAGATAAAAGTGCAGGTTGCTCAGGATGTTTTCATTACCTTTTTTTTTCTTGTACTATACTCTTCCTGTGAGTGCAAAGGCACCGCACAAGAGAATGTGATACCCACCAAGAAAAAATTCTGTTTCCCTTTTTGCTTCGGTTAACCTCTGCAACCTTGTTTCTTCCAGGCAGTCCTGCCTGGTAAGAGACAACAAACTTGTGCTCATATAACAGAGGTATGAGTGGTTATTGCTAGGTGATCATCAAGTAACTGATAAACGATTTAATTAGCCAACTCTTCCCACAGGAACAGGAACAGCAAGGAAGTAGGAAAAGAAAAAAAAAAAAGTATTCTGGTTCAAGGTCCCCTTTTATTTGGATATGGCTTCATTGATACTTTGATTGCACTTTTTCTACATGTACCCATGGCAGAGAAAGAATATATCTCTGTTTTTTCACAGAGCAGTGAGTCTGCAACTCCTATTTCCTTAATTAGGCACTTGGTAGTGCACAGAGAGGGCTTGAAAGACTTATGGCCCCGTTCAGCTCTGACCCACGATGCTAAACTGACTGACGTCAGGTGAAATTAGGTCAGCACGAAAGTGCTAGGGAAGGAGAAGAAAATCCTCTATCTCGTTACTCTCCTTGAAACAGCAACCACACATCAGGAGCATTATTTTCCATCTTCCATCCTGTATGGTTGTGGTAATTTGGATTTTCTTCAACTCAGCTGAGCAAGTGTAGGGGAGGAGGAGGAGGAGGAGAAGGTACTAATCTCTCTAGAAAGCAGCACTTGGTACCAAGTGTGTAGGTGATAATGACTACTTCTAGGGAGCTGACATAATACCAAGCATTTACAGTATAGTGAAGCTTTACTGTGATAGGAACGAAGGTCCAAAGAAGCTATTAATTCATGATTTTTATTCTGTCACACCACATGAGAGCCACAATATGATTAACTCTGAAGTGACTCCACAGCTGTTCACATATCCACAGTGAGAAATGGCATCATCCCAGTCTGATGTCCAGAAAGCAGAAAAGAAGGTATATTTCACCTGTCTTCAATTCTCCAAGACTGAAAATTTCAGCTACTAAATTAGAAATAGGATGAAGGAACATAAACACACAAGAAACAAATTTTAAATGAATTACAACAATATGAACACTCCCCAGCTCCCCACAAGTCTTCTACTTAATTACAATAAAGCCATCCTAACAGGGAAAGAAAGCTGCAGTAGCTTTATTTACACACAAACAGTTGTGCAGCTATAAACATAACTCACACACATATGAAATACGGAGAAGCCATCAACATAACCATGACTACACTTTAGGTCTCCACTTCAAATGACAGTTCTCTTTCACCTTTTTACATGTGCACTGAACTCACTAACTTTGGCCATCCCTACTCTCAATGCACTAAAAAGCTTCCCAGGTTTTTTGGTTTTTGTTTTGTTTTGTTTTTTTGTTGTTTTTATTTTTAAAGTCTGGACCAAAACATATTTGTACAAAGTGTGCCTAAGCTATAGTACAAAACTAAACATTAACTAGGAGCATGCGACTTTGTACAGCCTACCATAAATGCCATTCATGGTGCACCAACACTAACTGAACCATGTCCTCTTTTGAAATCTACAAATGTTTGCTGAAGAACTGTATGTTTCACCATAGTAAATCTCAGCTTAAAGTTTGCCAGGTAAAAATACTAATGCAAGGCTCTTTGCTAAAGCATGACTGGTTTGAGGTAGAAGTTTCCTGTGATCCTGCTTATTTTACTGTTCAAATATTGTTTTTTTCCCAGGACATTGGCCTCCATTCTTTACTCTCAACTTGGATGTCTAAATTTTTATTGTACTACTGAGTTATTTGGCACATGAAGAATGAGGTTAAGTAGTAAATTATTACCTTATCTTTGCAAGATGAATTAGGCCCAGGCACAAAGGTGCCAAAAGTAATTATCGTATTAGATGTGGCCACATAAGAATTGCAGAGTTCACCTCTGCATAACTACTATGCACAGAGCTGTACAGTTGCTGGTGTTCATCAAGTTTCTGGGCACTCAGATTTCTCATACGTAAGTAACAAATAAAGCTTGCCATCCACGTTCATGTCTTTGAGAAAGCCACATAGCTCATTTATCCATGAACGGTCTCATGATGCAAAATCCATGTGGATCTTTGTTTCAGTTTAATTTTTCTCCTTGGATACAGGTTGCACAGGTTCCCTATGATGCTGTTTTACAACACAAACCATAAAGTATTTCAGTTCTGAGTTTAAGTTACTTTTTTACTTGGTAAACTTAATGAAGAGTGGAGTACAGCCAAGCAGATCTAACAAGTGCCTGCTGTCAGGGAGCACATCTCCCTTTGTACCTTCATCAGGCTCTCTGCTTCCTATGCTTAATCCTTGGGCCTGCTCTGACCTCAGTGAGTGACATTTCAGAGAGCAGGACCTATTAAATATTTATTTCAAGCCTCCCTGCATTATGTTTGTATAAAAATGTTTCTGCCTTTTTTTTTTTTTTTTATCCCTACAAAGCTCACCATAGGGTTAAATGCAAGGAAGAAGCAGCAGGGACAAAGAGGATTCACTTTCTAATTTTATTTCCTTATTTTTAACTCTAGGACGTTATAAGATTTTCCTTTTAGTTCAAATGGAGTTAAAAGGGCATTAAGCACAGAACATCTATAAGGTATCAAACTAGATGTTAAACTTACATGCAATCTAATGACATGTTTGGTGTCCCTGAAAAGAATGGAGCAAATCCACTCCAAGTAGTTAAAAACAAACAAACAAACAAACCCAAAAAACAAAAGAACAAAAAAACTGTGAAACTTCTGATTTTTTTTTTTGAGGCCCAGACCTTCAGGCCCCCATTATCCCAGCACTTTCTATCCAATCTCAATCAGGTCTGTGTGGCTCAGAGGCTCCTTCCACCCCAGAGCTTCCTTGCAGCCTACACCCATCAGATTATTTGTAGAGCTCATGTGCCCCCCAAAAAAGAACACACAGCAGCTCAAAGTTGAGTGCAAGGCAGGACTGAGAGCATGACTGGATCAGACTTGAAACCAGAAAGGCTTTTACATCAGCTGGTGCTGAGATGGAGCAGGAGCCTGATGGACATGCTCTTGCCCACATCAATCCCACCAAGCCTTACAGACATGACAAGGTAAATAATTACCTTCCCACAAGGAGGTAATTATTCTATTGACAGTGATTCTTAACTGACCACAATGTCTCTCCAAATTCAAGCTATTATATTGAACTGTAATGTCCCAGTGGAGAACATCTACGTGGAATGCACATTTACCATGAAACATCAAACATAAATCACTTCAGCCCAGGAAACTACGGTTTGCACAGGTGACAAAAAGTAAATTTTCTGTGTTACTCAGAAGTTACAGATCTGTTTTCTGGTCAGTTATTTGGCAAATAGTATCTCAATATCTTTTATTTAGTACTACTAATGAAGCCATATGCTCCCAGCCATCATTAATATTTCTTCTCAACATCATGTCTTTCGTACCACATGTTTATAAGCACTGTTTAGATTGGTTTAAAAAAGAAAGAAGAAAAATGAAAAATAGGTTGGTTGCAAACAATGCCACGTTTCCCAACAAGGCTGCAAAACTGTTAAAAAGGTTGCCTGAATCCTATTCCAAACAATCCAAATTTGAAATTGCTACATTAATGTCAGTGATAGGGAAACACTTTCCCCAAAGCCAAAGAAATGCCCACCAGTGTTTACAAACCTAAGCAGTTAAACAGCAGCATGGTTATTACACACTGGGGAGCTGAAGTGGCTGCTTTGGGAGGAGCAGGCTGCCCTGGTTTCGACGGTCCCTGCCCACTGCATCTCACAGCCCTGCAGCAGCAAGGCTCTTCGTCTGGGGCAAGGCAAAGCAGGAGGCTGACATCTGCAGATTGTGGGTCTGCTCTTGTGACTAGCTCATTCTGTGGCTAATTCCAGGCGTACCTTGCAGCCAGGCAACATCACCTTTCTGTGAAACCTGCTTTGCTCTGCCTCTTCAGAGTGCGGACAAAGTTTTCTCAGATCTCTGTTTCCTCCCTTGTGCAGGAGGAACACAAGAACTACTCTAAGCAAGGGTAGGAAGATCATCGTCTTGGATGAGTTTTCAAAGTTCCTCCTGCATCTGAGTTGGGATTGTTCAGAGATAACTGCTTTAAACTGAATTAAAGATACCACGTATATATACGCACGTATCACAAAATGCAAGGCTGAGCAACAGCCAGCACCAATTCCTGAAATACTAAAATTTATCTGTCATTTTTCAAGGCCATTATCAACAGAGAGCACCTCTGGAAAAATAATAGGTGACAAAGACAGAATGAGTAAGTAAATCAATGGCTATTACCTTCTAGGAAATTATGCCTTTCTTTAGAAGAAACTTTAAGATACCTTTTCAGCAGGAAACAAAGTCACCAATAACCTTAAAAAAACAGTGGTAAATATAACACAAACTTGATGTAGCAGAGAAAAGGAAATTTGCTACTTTTTTTCCCATATCACCCACATAAAATAATGGAGCCATACAAAGGCTTTCTTACACCATATTCATCTGAGTGTGTATATTTCCTGATCTGCATCTTACATTTTAAAAATATTTCCTATTTGTCCATTGACTGAACTGAATGTCCTCTAATCCTTTCCAGGTACAAGACTGAAATCAAAAGAAAAATGCAACTTCTACAGAGTCCCAAACACTCTAAAATGCTCTGTGCTAACATACAGATTGCAACACTTAGAAGATTTCTGACCTCTTGGTCTTTCAGATCAGCTGCACTAAAAGATATAGGTCATTTCGCAACAGGAGTTCTCTCCATAAAGCACTCTGCATAAAAAATTAAGAAATTGTTCTAAGGTAATTCTCTTTTATTTTTGAATATGAATTAAAAAGCTATATTAGAAAAAGACAAAAATTACAGAAATGGAATTTCAAAGGACTATTGGAAAGAGCTGTTAAATGCTAGATTGCTGAGTTACTCAAAGTCTTCAAGTGGTGTTGTGGTCAATAATAATATTGTCTTAGCTTTCAAAATTCACAGAGCAACATAAGTCCTGCACCAAACAATCTACAGCCTACTTTATAGCAGAACCTAACAAATTTATTTATAAATTAAGGGTTAAAAATCAGCAGAATATTTGCATACTTACTACATGGAGAAAAAACACTGAGAACTCCTGGCACAAATCCTTTTTCTTCAAATTAAGTTGCTTTGGCTAGTTATCCTCAGTGTGATGGGGAATGAAGAGGTAAGGTATTTAATCACTGAATCATAGAATTGTTTGAGTTAGAAGGGACCCTTAAAGGTCACCTCGTCCAACCCCCCGCCATGTACAGGAACACCTGTACACTGAAAAATCCTGTCCACCTTGAACTGAAAGAGCAGCCTTTGCAGATCCAGCTGCTCTCCGCCACCATTCACCGTGGTATCTCCAATTCCACCTGCAATGCAGTGACTTCAAGGTGTCTTTACAGCTTATTTTACATACTGCTTCCACTGGGAAACAGATGATTTAATTTTCTTAACAAAAGTCTACTGGGCATTTTTGTAAATCGCATTTTAAATCAAGAAATAAAATGTTGCAATATTGTAAAAACAAACGGCGCAGGAACAACATGGAAACTTGGTTTTTTTCTAAATCCAAACCTTCTTTCACCCATTTAGACTGCACGTATGTATCAGCATTCAAAACACAGGAGCACATTGAGTATATCAGTCACTTTCGCAGCACAAAGAAAAAGAGTTATTCGCTTCTGAGCTCCCTCCCTCTTTGTTCACCTTTAAATATTTTGTCAGAATACATATTTACTACAACAAATGTCTTGAATGGAAGTACAACTGTGAAAAGAACTGGAATACAAAAAGTACTAAAGGAAGTACTTATGACAATATTTCTGCACAGAATTGGAGCTACCATCTGTTCACAAAAAAAAGTGAATATTCATAACTGACTGGTCAAACTGTGCAAATGCATTCACTTCATGTATTTCACCAGGACTTTTGCCTGAACTGAAAAGTAGCCGCAGACTACAAGTAAACAGAAAAAAAGAGTTCTAGAGAGATTAAACTAAACCCTTAATATATAATGTTCATAGTCTGAGTGAAAAAGCCAATGAACTGCTTACTGAAATAATATTTTTTGTACATCACTTCTTTCTGCGTTGAGAAATTTGGATTATTTCTTGCTAACCAATGAGGAACAAAATCCAATGAAATAGAAGCTTCATTAAATCCATTTTTCATTCAAAGGTGAAAAAAACTTTTTTTTTTTTTAATATGCCACTTTATTTTTAATACATATTAACAGACAAACATCTTAGTTTTAGTGTTCATGTATTTTAGGTATATCTGTTATCATCACCGTATTTTAATTTCATTGTGAAATTTTACACACGACTTCAATTTGCAGATAGTGCCTGCAGTAACAAAAAGGACTGCTAACCAGTGCAAGACGTACATTTCCTTAAAAAGGCCCATTTTCTAATAAGTCCAGCTTTTCTGATTGACTTCTCAGGAATCTCAGCCCCATAAAGCCCTCCTCCATGAACACAAAGGAAGAATCTGTCCTGTCCCTTACTTTTTTTTTTCCTCCACTTATTCCCCCCAAAAGTGTGAGAACATAAGCAGATCTTATCTCCTGCCTCACTGCATTATCTTTATTTTTGCTTAAGTAGGTTTCGAATGTTTTATCTTCAGACATGACAAACATCTGAGGCTTAAAGCCAAGGGTGACTTCTGAAATCCACAGCATTTCCTCCATTTCGCGGTTAGCTGATCACCACTCACGCTCCTCATTTTTCCCTACTGTATGTTCAAAGTATGCTCTTCCTAAATAAATCCAAATGACAGACCCCCAATCAAGTTTTATGGATTTTCATTTAAATAGATAGGTGGAGGAGGTATATAAACTAGCATTTTCCCATCCGTTTTATGTAAAGCTGTATCTAAGATGATGTGTGCACCACCAAAATAGCAGTTCAAAATGAATCATCCATAGCAGTTTCCAACTTCTTGTAAAAAGGATCAAACTGCCAGTGCAAAAAGTTTGGAAATGCCTTATAACATGACAGCATTACGTAAAGTAAACACAAAACAACTTAAAAATAGATATTTAAGTTACTTTTTTTTTAATGTACAGTATGAATATTACCTATTTTATTCAAATTTGAAAATTGAATGAATGAAAGCTTTGTAGCACACAAAGTTTAGGAAGAAAAAAGCAAGTGCTACCACAAAGGTCAAGACTTACACAGCAAATCACGGGATTAAAATGAGACTCCAGATGGAAGACAACTAGAGCTTTTCTTAAGCAAGTTTTCAATCTTACTAGATTTCAGCTGCTGATGGAGTACACAAGTGCACAAATAAAGAGGCACATAAACGCCCATGTGTATTCACATGTATGTATGTGCAGGGAAAAAACAAGGAAGAAGTATGAAGTTCACTTCATGTGCTCAATGTTCTAAATGTTTCTCATTTCAGAGAATGTTCCATTTCTGCCATTCTTTCACTTACAGGTTACAATAAAATGCTTCTTCAGGCTTGCAGGGCTTTTTTTTTTTTTCCCTCTCTCCTTTCTCCTTTTCCTTAATTTTTCATTTTACTGATGTATATTTTCTTAAAATTAATTCAAATTCCACGAAGCCATTATGGCAAATTCTCTTATCCTTAACAATCTTAACTACTGCAATCTCCTTCACTTCAGCTTTTGTAAATCTCAATTTGCTATTCCTTAATTCTACACTAAAATGCTTGGTAAAACAACTGTGCTTGCAGCATTCTTCTTTTCTTCTTTTTTTCCCTCCTGTTTATTTTTTCCCCACAGTTGCATAGAACAGCCAGTCACTGCAAGACTCTTCCTTGGCCATTAACCTGAACATACACATGCCTTCTTCTGCAGTGATGTCCTTAACTGCTCATTTAGCACAGTATTTAGCAACGACAACTTGTTCTCTTTTTGCCTGAAGACAATCCTACTAACCTACACAATCCACCACCCAAACTTTATTAAATCTCTTCAAATTTCTGTGGTTCTCTGATGATCATTGATGAGCCACTCAGGATTATCAGGAACTCTGATTTAAATGCAACCACTGCAGAGAAAGTCTGTTGTGAACTGGTTACAAGGACAAGAAATTCCCTTGCTACTCAAAGTCCTTCCATAAGGAAAGGATCTGCTATTAACCCTTGACAGAAACTGGATATAATTATTTGCTTATTTTCAGAAGTGCTGCTTCGTAGGATTTCGAGAAAAGCTTATGAGAAAAATGAAGATCCAGCACCACCCACAATCACACCACCTTGCAAAGCTTTATTTTTATTTCATCCATAAAGCACACTGACAAGTAGAAATGTGTGCATGCTAAAAGAAGTAAGGGAGGAAACAGAAGAAAGAGTTTAGTTGTTGAAAGTTACATCCGTGCCCGCTGGGCACAGATTTCATTTCCATTTCAGTGCAGTTTCTCAAGCAAGGCTGACAGAAACCTCTACAGTAGTGAATCATGCTACTCCAGCAAGGCTGTGTGCCATGTCTCTGGGGACCTGTGGGGTGGTGGGAAAAGGAAGAATTCCTCAGAATGAGATTTGACCAAAAAGAAAAATAAATAAAAATATTAAAAGCAAGGGAGTAGCCCCAGCTCGCAGGAGTGAGGCTGAAAGTAACAGAAACTACCGGGACAAGGGGCCCTTCCATCAAGGTCATTCTCACAGCCTTTTGAATACTGCTAAGGACTCTTCCAGAAATACCTAGCAGAAGCAGTTTATAATGTCTATATGGCCTCATCTCCCTTCAAGTTATAATTTACACCTTAGGGGCTAAGGTCTGATTAGAAGGAGTAAGGAAGAAAATAAAGAACAAATAGGAAATTATTCTTTGTTCTCTTTGTGTTTGGATTTTTTTTCAATAGCATTACTTGCCAGTAACCTCACTGACAAATGTCAGTTGAATTACTGCATGCCAGACAGCAGCAGTTTTACCTATGGTACCAGCTCATCTCCAGTACATTGCTCATGCCAGCGGCTGCAGCAGAATTCAGCACAGAGAATCAAACCCATTTCTTCTCTCTCCTCCTACAGTTTTCAAGCTATACATCTGCTGTTGCTAAGTTCTTTTTTTTCATGCTGGAAATCCAGTACAATTTACAAATGCCTCCCATATACACATATGCTTCTTCTTATCACACTAATATGGTCTTAATCCTTGTTCCAGATGATACTGATGGAGAGAAGAAACTAGTTGATAGAGATGAGGTGCTGGAAAGCTGACCATGTGATACAAACTCAGCTCTATTTTTAAACTGGAGGTGGAAAAAATCATTTAAAGGACAACAGTAAAATAAATATTTGCATTTATGAGCCAACAGTTAGTGCAATTGATGGTTCTCTTCTGGTCTAGGCACAGTAGTCCATTTCAATGAAAATTTAACAGGTAGAGGTAAACATCTGCTTACATTCTTCTTAAAAAAATCTCTAAGGTTCTAAATAAAATGGTGCAGAAAATGACATTAAGGAAATGTTTGTCACATTCTGAATAAAAAGCTGTAATCTCTTCTGAATTCCACCTCCATTCAAATAAAATCACTTTGAACTGTGCCTCAGCATTTGCAGTGCTCTTTCATTTGCAGGGAATTAAAAAATACATGAAAAAGTTTTACAACACATTCTCTTGCACTTAACTTCATACCAACTCAGTGCTGGTACCAGGATCCGGCACAGAGTGATTTGGGCCGAGGTAAAATCAGCTAGAGGCAGCAATTTGTAGAGCTATCAGATGATTAAGCTTTGCAGGACACGCAAATGATATGTAGATATTCCATAGCAGCTAATCAAAACTAAAACTTGAGTAAGCAGCAAAAAAGCTCATAATGAAGAAATACATTCCACCACAGGTGGCAGGAAATTGCAGCTTCTGATAACAAGTGTTACAGGGCTCAAGCAAAGAAAGAAAATTAATATAAGCACAAAGGAGAAGTAGCGATAGGACCAAAAATACCTCCTCAAAGCACTCTCCAAAAATCTTTCACAAGAATCAAGGAAAAGCAGTAAGTAATAAGCTCACATTTCTGTAAGACCTTGCATGGAAACATACTCTTAAATATTTTTAAGCTTAAGTAGCTGGCTGCAGACCGTGTGTAGCTTGCATACATAAAAAGCAAAGCATCACTTCACTCAGTACTGAAGCACTGACATCTGCAGAGGAAGATTACTGAGAAATCTCAAACCAGGCCTAAGAATAAGTCACTCGGCCCACTGGTACACGCAGTGCCAAGAACGCAATTGAGAACCCCTGAGGTATAAAGCCTGTATCTCAGGGTGCTGCAGAGGCATGAGGAGCCTGATACAGAGAAGTGTGGCCCTGCTGCCCACCCAGTCCTTCTGCTTTCTGCCACCTCGGGCAAAGAGATGTGGGAAGTGCAGTGGATTACACAAGCCTGCAAAAATTGGCCAGGTCCAAAAAGCCATTCAAGAATGATAGTAATATTACTGGCTTTGATGAACTCTCCAGGGGAAAAATTGATAGGATTTCAATAGAAGATGATTAGATCAGACTGAATGCAAATGGAGACTTTTTCTACTTTGCACAACTGAATGAAGTGAATGGAACTCTATGAGCCGTGTATAATAGCAGGGAAAGCACACACTTAAAAATTGAAGCAGATTAACAAGATACGCCAACAAATATACACTCTAATAATAACAAGAAATAAGTGAACTGTGGTTTTGTTTAAAAAGAGCTAAGCCTGACCTCAACCAGGAGCTAAACTTACAGGGCAGGCTGACAAAGAGCACCAAAGTCACTGAGGAGAAACTCCCGTGCCTTAATAAAACCGGCTGGAGGTGCGAGGGGGCTGGATTCCTGCCCCTGAGGAATGCATTCACCCGGCAGTTTCTTCCTGAAAAAGGGAAATTTAACACAGGAATCAGTGAGAAAGCGGACGAATCGGCAAAGTAGGCTCAGGCAGGGTCATGAAAGGAAACATTCGCTCTTCTGTAAGATCAAAAGAATTAAAAAATGCAAAAAGGATTTTTACCTTCAGAAAGGCATTTATCCTGCCTTTAAGGAGTAAGTGTAGTATGTTATACGTGTCAAGCAAGATTTGGCACATAGCATTTGAAACAGTGAACAAAGACAAACGTTAACACATCTCCTTTGTGACATTTCGTTTCTACGTATTAGCATTTGAATTGTACTCCGCGCTCTGTGGTGTCACATTAAGGAAATATGTTTGAATGCTTTGTATAGAAGGGAAAAGAGTAGAAAGCATTAACCTGGGCTCTGAGAGCTCTAGAAAGAGACAGAAGTCAGTGGAAATCTAGTAATATACTTACAAAATCTGTAGGATGAAAAAGGCTGCCAAGAAAAAAAAACCCAGAGCAACAAATAGCAGACGTGAATTGCACCTTTTTGTATATCGACGGTGCCTGTTAACTGACTGCAAGCAATTTCTCGGTATTAGCAACCACTGCTTCCAGGTCAGCACAGAACGTGCCCATCTGCAGCTGTTCTCCAGAGGACGCTGTGCTCACCCAGAGAAAGAAGATGTGTGGGTACGTGACCCCGGCCGCTGCAAGGCTTACTGAGCAGAAGCCCTGTGACAGAACTAGAAACTCTCTTGTGATATCCTCTCACCGAATCACGTTGCAATTACCCCTACAGACCTCTCAAAAGAACAGATTTGAAATAAAGTGTTGATTATAAAATGTAATTGACTTAAAATAATAGGAAAAACATATTTAAAGGAGATCAGGTTTCCAGAGTTTGGGAGAGAGTTCAAATACATGCACACATACTGGCATTTTTAACCTAGCTGTACAGCAAAGTAACATAACTGTGGAGGTGTTTGCTCTACTTTTGCACATCCTGAACCAATGACACCACACTGGCATCTAAAAAATGAAAGAAAATAGACTGTATTCCTCTTCCCTTAAAAACACAGGATGCGCTCCCAGGAAAAGTAACACAGAAACAGATGGACAGGACTATCTGACAACAAACCTAAGAAACTAATTTTGTTGGCACATATATGATCACTAGGGGTGAGCTGACGTACAATTTGTGTCCATCACAGCCATGCTGAATACAATAAAATAAGACTAGAAATAACAAGTTTTGATGTTAGAGTTATTTTCCTCCAATGTAGATAGAATAAGTTACAAAAGCAAAAGATCATGATAATTTCTTGAACAGCCAAGAGTATCATTCACTTCCCCAGTGCCCATACAGAGAAATGCAGGCATGGCTGCAGCCGGTGCTGAAGATGAAGCCATTTCTCCACCTTCTTCATTCTCAATTATAACTGGCAGTTAATTTCTAATAAGTATAGAAACAACACAGCAGCCTAAAGTACCTCCCTTAACAAACAATAAAACCATATATGATTTCATATTGGGAATATGTTTTCAGAGAGGACAACAGCTGCAGTCACCTTTGTGACTTTAATGAAAAAGAAATAATCCTTAGGAACTTGTGGCCTCACCAGACAAAATCTCCCACACAAATTAGCACTGCCTCCCAGTCAGTGTGATTGGAAGCTTCTACTGACACTTAGCACACCCACAACAGGTGCCACGTACACATTCATCAGTGGAAACAAAGCTTTACAGAAATGCAATCTCAGTTCCAACTATGAGGAAGGTTAACAATAGTGAAATCCAGGTATTATTAGATTATAAACCCACTGGCTCTCCAAAAGTGTTATTTAAGAGGCTTAAGGCAAAGCATTAGGAATATTTTTGGTCTTTTATTACTCTTAACTACAGAAGCATAATGCTTTGTGTGATTGTGCATGGCTGCTTGCCTTCCACGACGTAACTGAAAACTACTGTATATAGTAATATATAAATTGTTTGTAATACGTACAACATAATATTTGTGTGCATAAAATATTGTAAGGAATAACAAAATAGAAGGCCTTTTTTTTTTTTTCCTAAAGAAAAAATGGGTAAGACCTAATTTAATTATCTGACCAGCTAAGAAAGCTCCCCAGCTGGTAAATCTGTCTTACCTTTTTAGTCTGTTACAAACATTTAACTACCTGACACTCAAGGGCTGCAGATCATTTGTTTTACAAGAGTTTTTGAAAACAGTATAACTTCAATCTCCAGGATTTTGAAAGACCAGCACAATATTTGGTCTGCACAGCTTACAGCACCCACTAAAACCTTCATTGAAGCAATAGTGACAAACTGCTGGACCATTTCCGACATAAATGATGTCAGTAAAATGCAATGCTTAAAACACCACCCTGACTGAATTACGTTACAACTGCCATTGCATTATGACTGTATTTTCACTCTGATTGTCAGTTAAAGAGCCCATCAGTGAACATTTACATGTATGTGAGATCTACATATACAAACTACCATCCTAGCAGCAATTCAACTGGAAATTTGAGATGAATGAGTGAACCCTAAATAATTTGTATCTATATAAACATTGCAGTTTTGAATAAAGTTGTTCAAGTGCCAGGTTGCATCACACTGCGACTCCTGTAAGTTTTGTCACAGAAGTTACTTTCACCTTTTTCAATCTACAGTATAAAAGCAAATAAATAAACCATCTGAAGCTAGCTTTTATGCAGCACTTTGCAGCACTTACACAGATCTTAAGCTCTATGCTATGGAAAACTTAAAAAGCCCCTTTTTTTCCATGCTGTTTTTATTCATTTCTTTGTGTTTTCCTATATCAAGCTTTAAATGCGCTTCTGCACATCCCTTAATGGAGGAAGCGTTCTAAAGACAGAAGATGATCCTCAGAACTGCAGCAGGACAGTGAGACGGGGTATTCTAAGTTTCCTACATTTATGTATCAGAAAAAGAGCAAATGTTATCCTCTTTTTTTTCTCCTTGCAACATGCTTATCAATTTCACTGCCACACTGGAAATATATTTACTGTAGTCATAAAGCAAATTTGTTCAGACATCTTGTAATCATCAACACTGAAAGGCATCTTACATTTTTCTGTATAAAACTCTTATTTAAGAGTAAATGCTTATTATTTTTTCTTTAATCATTCTACTATTTCATAAGCCAAGAGTTCATTAAGTAGATAGCAAGTGCTATTTCCCCTTTTCTATAATATGAGTATTTTCCCTTATTTTCTCTTCTTCGTTACAAAACCTAGAAGTATTAAGCAGTACTGCAGATTGTATGCTTACAATACTACTTACAATACATTTCAACCATTTATTCAGTGGTTCAACAGAAAGTCCAGAATAAATACCTGCCTTCTCCTTTCACTTAGAAAAGCATGGAACTTTTATCCATTGAGAGCAAGCTGGCCAACTTCATTTTAACATGTTTATAAAGCTCATCCAACCCACACCACCCGACTTTCATTTATGTCTTCTGCTGTTTGAATTACTGACTATGAGGCCAACACTTCACGTGTGTAATTTTCTTTTGCAGTTAAGAAGACGCATTTTTGTAAAGAATGAAATTTTCAGTGTGGAAAAATACCGTCTAAATTAAGAGAGGAACCATTACTTAATACAAAGTCTTGGGGTGCTGGGAGAGAAACGGGGAGGAAACACAAGCTCTACTGGAGCTACCTTTGTGTAGGTGTCAATAAGTAGCACTGCAATCTCTGCATTTGCTTTACATTCCCAGCCTTGTGTTTCATTTCAGCAGCAGCCATTACATAATCCATCTTCAATGCAGTCAAGTGCTGCAATACATTTGTCACAGTCCCTAATCCCACACTTTACACAACTCAGTGTAAAGAGAAAGTAGATTGATCTTGTAAAATAAGGGAAGCTCTCCTTAGATGATCTGAAATCCTAAAGTAGCATTGTTACATGGAAGGAATCTCTGATCGGTACTACTGTAAAGCAAACAGAACACTTCTACTTTCTTGGCTGGTGACATTAAACTCAAAATCACAATCCTATTTATCTATATGAGTTGAACTCTTCAGGAATTTTCTTTTTCAATTCTCTAGGCTTTCTATTACGTTATAAGTTATTTTTCAATCTTTGGAGAAAGAAAAACAACGTACGGTACTGTCGTCTTCTAAAAATGCAAGAGCGCGTCACAATCTGGGTTCCGAGTCACAAAACCAGCTGGGTCTTCTTGAGTTGATCAATCAGCCTGGATTTCAAAACAGAAAAAAAGAAAAGAGGTAATTAGACTTGACAAACCTCAGAGAATTAAGCAAATTATTAGAACAAACAAGTGGACTGATCTAAAGGATATCCCATAGGACAAATTGAACTAAAGCAAATATCCGGTTTCATAAATAGTTGCAGACATAACCCAGTAAAATAATATGATAAAAAAAAGTTCAGTCTGCATCAAGAGCACAGAACAACAAGCCTCAGCCCCACATATCTCTAAGTCTTACCCAACTGTCAGTGCTGTTGCCTTAGTCTCATATACATAAATAAGCAGTACTTTTAATGCACACAATCCTTTGAATGCTTTCAACTGGTTGTATTTTCATCATTTTCAAAAATAGATAGCATACTTAAAAAAGCCACGTCTGAACCTGCAGCACTTCAAGCTGCACAGCTGCTCCAGAACAGCTACCCTTTGAGATTAATAGTCAGCATTCACAGGGTGAATGCAGAACGTTATCAAGGAGGGTGAAGATAAAGGGCTGAAAGTGGGAAGGGAAGCTGAAAGCCAAGAAACAGATGAGAAGAAAACAGCAAGAAAAACAGACAGCACTCATCACATTAGCTTCAGTGTCTGCTGTGCTGCCCTGTACGTGAGAGGGGCAGGAAGAGAAAATGCAGAATAAATTTTTTTGTGTGTGGTGTGAGATGATACAGGGGAGCAGCTGCAGAGGATGACAGGCTGGCTGCAGGCTGCCAGAGCAGAGGGAACCCCATGCACATCTGACAGGGGCTGTCTGTGTATGTGTGAGATGTGAGAGCAGAAGAGGTGGGCAGCTGGCAGCAGAGGGGAGGGAGAGTCTACTCCTTTTCCGTGCAGGACACAAGAACCTGGAAGTGCATAGCTCAGAGACCTTTAAGTCTGTATGTTGAAATCATTCTGAATGAATGACGTTCTGACGTGCAAACAAACACACCACACACTCAAGAAGGCATATTAAGATAACAGACAGCATTCTGCAAGGAAGAGGTTCTGCTGGACACAAGCGTTCTGTATGCAAACATTTCAAAAGCACACCATAAAGACAGGTTTAAAAACATTCCATTCGCAAATACTAGGTTGTTAACGCCCTTTGAACTCTTCATAGAACATCTTTTATTATCCACAAAGATCTCCTCACACAACACCAGTAACACCACACCTGTTTCTCCTTGGATTAGCAGCACAGAGTGAGCCACCCCAGGGCTCTGCTCCTGTGTTTAAAGATCATTCATTCACAGTCATTCACAGTCTTCACCTTAATCCTACATGAAAGTATAAACCATCTAAATATATTCAACTTTCATACTGCTTCAATTTGCATGACTTATTTCAGGAAAAACAACAGTTCTTATGCGTTCTAGGTAAGTTTTGTCTAATTTAGTTTTATCTATGAATATCAGGACACGGACATTATTTTTAAAACTATATCTAATTTTAATTTGAAGATTAAGGTTTGCAGTGTGCCAGGGTGAGGTGTTCCAGAACCACACAGAGTTTCTAGATTTTGTCTTCCTTGTGTCTGTAAAAATGAGAGTAGGATGGAAAACAGATATATTTAACGTAAAGACATTCAGAGACCTTGTATGGCACCTGTCACCTAACATGGAGACAGTAATGAGGGAAGAAATCCCAAACTTCAACCAATTTGGAATCTCACTGCACTCTTGAGATAAATATCTGTGCATGTTTTACTAATTTTTTAAACTCCAAATAACTCCTTTGGTTTTGTGCACAATGAATTTTTCCAGTAAGTGCTTTGTCCTTTTTCTCAGCAAATTTTCTGAAACCACTTTGCCATTACAGTAACAAAGACGGAAAGAGCTGGAATGAAAAAACACATTGAATGCGCATGCTAAAATCCAAGAACTTAATTATAACCCAGATGTAAAAGTCTTTGCCTACCAAAGTATACAACTATTAGGACAGGTTCCTAGCCAAGCCCTTACTGCCGGAGCATACCACCAGGTGGCAAGATTGCAAAATAAAGATCTAGAAAACAACCAAACCATTCCGGTAATGCACTCTTAGTGCTGTTCCAAGGACCCCTGGCTGGGGAACAAATGTTTTGTGAGGACTTGGCTAAGTGCTTAAAGCCTCCTTGCACGGCTCCATAAGACAAAGTGTTTTAACACTGCTTCTTCACACTTTGTGTAGCCAATTCACTTACAATTGCGTTAGTTAAATTCAACACAGAATTCCTATTAGATGAAATAGGGAATTGTGACCAACAGCTGTACTTCTGTAAGGAGCTTCATCTTCTGACCATTTTCCTCTTGCTTTTACTGTCCCTGAGATTGATTTTACCTCTCTGAAAGGGCCTAAAATCTTTTGTGACTGCACAGATCTCTACAGTTACATGAAAATATAACTCAACAAAGATAGGTAATGAAATTGTTTTGCAACGGGGAAAAAAAAATGACATGAAATACATCTCTAATCAGCGGAATTGTTCTTCCTATATTTTAATTCCTCATGTTATACCCTAATTACCTATAAACCAAGAGATAAAATAGCTACTTTTAAGATCTACCATCACAAGAGTATGTGTTGTACACAGATGAGCTCAGTTTAATCATCTTAATTTTACATACAGTACATTTTACTTTGTCATTTTAATCCAAACTTTAGGAAAACGTAAGGTCTGAGAAACTGCTCAGAGATTAGTTCTGTAATGCCCCAGACCACAAAGGGCATAAGATGAGCACACAACCCAGCATTATATATTTTCTACACAAACATTTATACACACATAAACAAATAAAGGAAATCATTTTGGTAGTGCTTGATCTGCCTTGCAACTGAACAGATAACCAAGTTGCACAACCAAACAAGATGATGAACTCCTCCAGCTGACCCTAAGATACACAAGAAAATGATTCCAGAACTATTTTAGGCATCTTTTTTTTCCCTTCCATTTGTAGTGTGGCATCTGCTTAATAATATACAGCTACACTTCACAACTGTTTAAAATATTGTCATTATCCCTTGAGCTATAAGAAATTACGTAGGTGTAAAATAATCAGTATGTCAAGTACATTGAATGTCAAGCATAAATAAGAACCAAAATTGGAATCTCTCAAAGATGCTAGCACTCCCACAGTTGGGGAAAAAGTGTTAACTTCCATAACTACCACCATGTGGGACTTGTGTTATTTTACAAAACAGAATTATTTGCCCTCATGACATGTAATAACTTGAACATTGATCTGACATTAGAAAATATGAGTAAACATTATTTCAGTCAACAGGAAAACTTCCTGCACCGAAACAGAATTTTATCTGGATCTCTTCAATTCAGACAATTCAGGATATTGTTACCAAAAAAACAGTGGAGGGGAAAAAAGGAGGGATGAGTAATACATGAGCCTGTATTACATGGGAGGGCACCAAAAATATAAATGGTAAAATAAACTGCCAAGTTATAAAATGTTTCTTCACTCATCAGAAAGAAATAACCACCAAACTTGTTCAACCCACTTTTAATTCTGGAATCCAATCACATGAAGAACTAAAAAAAAAAAAAAAAAAAAAATCAAGCACCGTTTCCCCAGTTACGTACATTAACAAATCATTTTCAAATGGAGCTAAATAAAATCTAAGATGGCTGGAAACTTTCAAGAAGGGATTTTGTTTGAACTAAGTTCATGCCCTACACTAGCAAAGCACAGTCACAACCACAACTTAGGCTTCTGAATCAGAATTCAAGCATTTCAGAATGTATCCAACCGCATTGCACATTATCCTGTGATTACATGGCAACACCTATTAGTAGCTGCTCAACGAAAAATCAAGCCAGCAGTCTCACAAATAACAAAGTGCTGCTCTAACATTCACATTTCCTTCCACATTACCTATTTAATTTGCCGTATGAAGCACAAGACCAAAGTAGCCTTGCAAAATATTCAATGCCTAAGAATGGCTCTGCATAGAAGGTTTCAATTGAGAAACTCCCTGAACACTGTATGGCGTAAGATGAGCCATGATCTGAGGTACTTCGATATCATGTTGAAGAGATTCATACTTTTGGACAGAAGCAGAACGGAAACTTCTCTAAACTCTGCTTATCCCAACTCTACTCCTCTTCGTTCAGCCACGGGGGCTCTATTCTGGGAAAAGCAATAACAGAGTCAATTGATTGACAAATGGAACGAGAGATATTGGACTCACCAATATCGGATATCACCAAATCACTCTGTCTGAGCCACATGAAGATGTCAGTTAGCAGTAATAATGAAATGGACTCTGATTTGATTTGCAGTCATCAAGAATCAAGGTTAAAATACCTTCCCGTAACTGTGTCCTAGCTGCGCACACAGTAACATCTGCAATGGAATTGAAATAAGTTCTCTGTTGTAAAAAAAACATGTAACATTCCATGTCTCTACCAGCCTGTTTTTTCATATTTCAGGATTTCTGAATTATAAGAGAAAACTCAAGCTCATGAACCTATGCCATTCTACAACCAGTTTATAGAATTAGAGCAGCAAGTATTTACTACCATGGATTAAGAAGTAAAGGCTCTGATGACTGCTAGTTCTTACTAACATGTCATTTCTTTTCTTTCAGTAGCACTGTGATTGCCATGCCAACTTAGATCTATGCTTTAATACAAAATGTAAAAGAAAGTACAAGGTATAAGGGTATTTATAATAGCAGTTAATCCTAAAGCATTTTATTTGTTCTTGGACTACTGAAATTGCACATAAATATAGCAAAAAAAATTATATATGTGTGCGTGTGTGAGTGTAAAATTAACCACTGCTATACAGCTGAGCACCTACTCTTAAAGTCTTCAGAAAACAAACAAAAAAAAAAACATTTTACCTTCCAAGAGAGTACTGTGAACCAATGCCAGGCTCAGATAATTTAGGTATGCGTTCATATAAAAAAAAACAACCCACAAAATCCTCTTCCAATGTTCAAAAACTCTCTCCAATGCAACTACTCTATTAAAAGCAATCTTACTGAGAGTACATACACCTGATTTATTTCAGGAAACCAGCCCAAAATAACAAGAGTGCCACCTATCCTTCCATATGAATATTAGAACTTGCCATGCAGTGACCTTGCTGCAAAAATCCAGCAACAGAAAACCTGACGATTAAGAATGTATGTATCTCTGCATCTGGATAGAAACGTGTTTAAAAAGCAAAAAGGAAAGGAATGTGTTGTGTGTAAAAGCAGGATGAAAAACAAATGGAAGAGGACGATTTGGAAAATGAATAAATAAATTTGTTTAGCTATCAAGAACATAAAATCCACAAGATGAAAACTAAAGAAACTAATTTTAAGGCTTCCAGCTGCAATTTGGGCTTTACTAAAGTTCTATTTGAATATATGTAGGTTTGGACATAACACAGAATCAGCAAGCTTAATCTAAAACAAGCTGCTGTACACAAACGGCAACTACCAGATGAGACTGGGGCAGTGGAGCAGGGTAGACAGGGGCTTGTTTTCATTTGTATGAGATTATAGGAGTTATCTGAGTAATTCAGGCTGGTAACCCTGACCCTGAGAGGAAACTGAGTACAAGTCTTTAAAAGCATGAAATAAACAAATAGATAAACACCTTATACTAAGGAGGAAAGTGAGTTTCCTTTTTCTGCAAGGACAAGTCATGCTTCACATTCTGCTAGGGTAAAAGAACACAAATGAGGGACTTCTATTTGGATCTGTGCATTTGAAACTATTCATTTCCAATAAATACCTGTAGGATTTTGAAAATGTCTTTCTCAGAAAGAGCTGTAAGAAATGTAAGGCACTTGGAGAAATAAAGAAAGGCTTTGCTTTCAGGAGAATATGGTCAGCAGATGGAAAGCAGAGTACGTACAAGCGAGGCTGTCCTTCTGCAGCAGATCCTGGGCAGAGCTCCCCAGGCAGCCACGCTGTGCCCCAGGGCTCACATGTTTACAGGGAAAGGGAGCAGGCAGCCACAAGGCAAAGCCAAGGGCTAACAAAAAGCCCATGCTCAAATGAGCAGGGTTAACCACGAAGAAGTACAAAAAGCATTCTGCATGCAAAGAATTATCCCCTCCTCCCAAAACAGACAAAAACCAAGCAATGCTGTGCTAAAGGCATCCTTACACAGCAGTCACCACTGCCTGTGGGCTGTTTGAAGTGTCTCCCAAGAAGCAATACTTCTATCAAGTGAGCAGCCAATGACAGCCCAACGTTCACACTGAACATCCATGGCAAAGGTGCGCCACCAGGCATCAGGGAGCACTGCTCACTGAACACTTCTTCAACAGAAAGGATAAATAAAATGCAACGACGAGATTAGAGTTAATGGAGATTCCTTCAAACCTGTCAGAATCTGTCACAATATTACCACCATTCCCCAGAGTACAACCTTGTAAAGCAATTCTTTTACTTTATTTAAAAAGATAGGAGGTGGTCCAAATCACTCTGCAACCTCTCCAAACAGAAATATTAGTAGATATCAAGCTTTACAGAAGATGATCTGCAGGAATGGTGCCATGGACAGATCCACAAAGAAAATAGAGAATGATCATTGATCCACTGGGGGAGTTTTGCTCTGGTGTTCTGTATCACATCAGCAAAGTGCTAAAGTATAATTACAGCTCTGTACAATCAGAGCATGCATAGTATTTTAGTCTCATTCAACTCTATTTGGAATCACATCCAAGATATTCTAAACTGTGCTCCAGTTACTGTATTAAAATCTGCTGTATATTCTTCTGAGAAGTTTCAGAAGGATGCTATTAATAAGTATTGAAATAAATACAAAAAGAGCAGAAAAGCAGAAGTGTGGCAAATATTTCCCATTAACATGTGCATATGGTTTCAATCAAAACAAATTCGCTTGCAAAAAATATATGTTTATGTAATATTAACTTGTTATATTACCAAACTGACTGTAAGTTTGCAGTAGGGCCACTTTGATTCAGGCACTGTAAAATTTTAAGCTGGAAGGAATGGAATTTAAATCCATATGGAAATAACGGCTGTAAAATTCAGAAGGGGAAAAAAAAAATGTTTATTCATAGGGGGAAAAAGAAGTGTAGAATGTCAAGCCCAAAGCAAAAGCAGGGAGCCTGGGATCCAGCCTTCCCCTCATGCAAGGATTTTTAAGACTTATTAATGATTTCCACTACTGTTCAAAGTTACTAAACCTGCTGTGCTGAGTTTCCATTTTTGGCCCTCGCTTAATGTCTAATGCACATTTAGAAGGGTACACCTTGGCCTTTTTCCTTGTCCGCTATGCACAAACATAAGCACCTGCATGACTGAAGCTTAGCACAGGTTAAAACAAACAAACAAAAAAAACAAAACAAAACAAAACAAAAAAAAACCCACATACACAAAGAAAGAAACTTCAAACCTATTAGCTGTAAGAATCAGAACTTGAGCAGTTTAGCAGGTGTGCCAATTGTTACTCACTTGGTAATGCTGGTGCCTGGGTGGGCCTGCTATTACAGCCTTGTCCTCAGGAGTATCTGCGTTATGGCTGCAAAGTAAGTTATGTCCAGTTTGCACAGGTCTTAGCATGACAAAATTGCATGAAGAATTTAAGTGGCTTAAAGATCCCTATGAGGCAGCAGGGGCCAGATGTCCAAAAGAGACCATTTAGTCAGCTATGTTACTGTAAATACTACCAAAGTACTGTTTGAGTGGCTGGCTGCAACAGTATTTTAAAGCAACTTTTTAAATCCAACTTCATGACTGTATGAAATAAACAACACGAGTAGAGAAATCTGTTGTAAACGGTTTTTTTTTTCTCCTGGCATTTACTTGCTTTGGAACTTCAATTAGCCTTCATGCTTGGTGCGACTGAAGCGGAACTGATACGTGACAGTGCTATGAATACTGCAGTGCAGGAATGTTAGCAGCATACATACACATTAAGGCAGTCCAAGCTACGGAAGGTTAACATCAGATCCCCCAAGAACAGAGCAAGGCTGTCTAATTGCACTTCCCATCCCCAAGCAGCAGCCGGCAGTAGGTCTCTAAGCACTCCATCAGTGCAAGGCAGAGCGACCTGCCGCAGGGCACAAGGCAGAGATGCCGCATGGGGGTAGGCACGGCTCACAGCCGCTCCTGCTGAATCCTCAGCTTGCCCCATGGGGCACGGAGGGTGCAGACATCGGGGGAAGCTCACCAGACCTCAAAGGCAATTCCTCTCACTGACATGTAACATTCAACCACACCTGTGAGACCATGGAGGGACTCATACTGAACTGCCAGCATTCCTCTGTATCAACTCTGCTGTGGGGTTTTGTAGGAACCAAGGAAAGAAAGAGTGGGAAAATTAGACAAATTTCAATAGACGAATGCATTCTGCAGCTGCAATCAGAAGAGGTGCAATGCACACCTACACTCCTCAGGTTGGAGTGACAGGAGTGTTTTGTCAGGCAAGGATCCTGCATTTTTAAAGAACGGTACAAGATGAAACATGAGGAGGAATAACAAATGCATGAAGCTCCACAGCAAATGTTCAGAGGTGGAAGAAAAGCAAGTCCATTCAGCACAAGTAAACATATTTGCAAGGATATTTTCAGAGATCAAAATAATAATATGAAATTAACATCACTACTTTGTGTGGTGGGAATCAGGTGAGGCAAGTGAATCAGAAGCTCCACACACATAATTGTTTCCAAAATCCCCACAACCCATCCCTCTATGTGGTGCTGCACTGGGAAAGGGCAGCAGTATTTTACAGCACCATCATTCCCACAGCTAACCAACATAGTAGTCCGTTGCTAATTGCAGTCCTGATAATGACTATATATATCTACATATATATGTATGTATATATACACATAACTCTTTACAGTATGAGGGTGTAACATTAAATGTTCACTGTTGGCTTTTGATTTGAAAATAACAAATGCAGATCTCATCTTTATCCACCCCAAAAGAATAGCACTCAGAGCAGCTGAAGAAGCATGCTAGACTCTCCCTCGATCCATAAGAACAAATAGGCACTGAATTCAAAGCTGCAAGTCTTCCTCCACCTGAACTCAAGATAATTACATGTGAAACTCACATCCTTGAGCTTCGAGAAAGGAACTGGGGGTGTAAATCACCCCACACTGTAAGGGCAGAGCAAGTCTGAGACCGCCTCACGAAACTGATTGCGTACAAGTCTATGGAGCCAGATGACATGCAACCCAAGGCCCTGAAGGAGTTGGCTGATATGGTTGCTGAGCTGCCCTCCATCGTATTTGAAAAATGGTGGCTGTTGGATGAAGTCCCCAGGGACTGGAGAAAAGGAAACAACACTCCAATTTACCACACCAATTTACAAGAAAGGGAGGAAAGAAGGAGGACCTGGGAACTACAGACTAGTGAGCCTCACCTCTGTGCCTGGGAAGATTATGGAATAGATACACTTAGAAGACATGTTAAGGTATATGAGGGATGAGCAAGTGACCTGAGACAGCCAGCATGGCTTTAGCAGAGGAAGGTTATGCCTGACCAATCTGGTGGCCTTCTGTGATGAAGTGACAATATTGGTAGACAAAGGGAAGGTGACCAACATCATCTACTTGGACTTGTGCAAGGCCTTTGGCATGGTCTCCCACTACATCCTTTTCTCTAAATTGGAGAGATACAGATTTGGGGGGCAGACTATTCAGCGGATAAGGAATTGGTTGGAAGGCTGTGGACTGAGGGGTTGTGGAGTACTGCATCCAAGTCTGGGGCCCGCAGTACAAGAAAGATGTGGAGCTGTTGGAAAGTGTCCAGTGGAGGGCCATAAAGATGATCAGAGGTCAAGAGCACCTCCCCTACAAAGACAGGCTGAGGGAGCTGGGCTTGTTCAGCCTGGAGAAGAAAAGGCTGTGAGGAGACCTCATTGCAGTCTTTCAGTATTTAAAGGGAGATTATAAAAAGGAGGACAATCCACTTTTTCCAAGGGTAGACAGTGGTAAGGCAAAGGGGAATGGTTTTAAGCTCAAGTGGGGAAGGTTTAGCTTGAGTGTCAGTGTCCTTCACAGAGAGAGTGCTGAGGTGCTGGAAGAGAGAGGCTGTGGATGCTCCATCCCTGGAGGTATTCAAGGCCAGACTGGATGGGGCCCTGGGCAACCTGCTCTAGTACCAGATCTGGAGGTTGGTGGCTGTGCCTGTGGCAGGGGGGTTGGAACTTGACAGTCTTTAGCGTCTCCTCTTACCCAAGCCATTCTACAGTTCTATGAGAGTCTGCACTGCCTTGCTGTGTTGTAAGGATGGTGGGAAGCATCACTCCAGCACTGCAGCAACCCAAACAGCACGTATGCAAAGAGTCGCCCCAACTCTCAGCTCCTTCCCATGGTCTGGCAATGGTCACTACAGTCATTTGTTCTCATCCATGTGTAAAACCGTATGTCTTGGATTCCACACCAGAAGTCATCTTAGAATAAACACGATATCCAGGTATTTTTAAAAGTTTTCTGCAAAGCTTCATTCTGTCCAAGACAGCTTTCTTAGGCTCCTGCTTCTACGCAGCCATTCCCATCTGCTCAGCAAGAGGCACCTCTTCAACCTTTCTTCCTCAGACTACTCAAAGACACCAGCACAACAAACCCCTTTCAGCAAACTGCTGCAGATTGCTGAAGGACAGCCTTACATAAAGCTCATCAGTTTGACCTGGCTATTTAATCACCAATAATAACTTATGCATCTCATGCGAAACTCCATCCTATTTCCCACTCAGAACTATTGATCTTCTAAACAGCACTCCTAAGCCAAAACGAATCACTCAAAAATACCCAGTTCATTTATTTCCAATTACTTTAACCTGGCTCAGAAGAAGATAGGCAAATTGTATTGGCCTCTAACACAAAGATTTTATTCCAGATTTCTAGTATATGAAAAGTCTTTATTTGTCTCCATACAAGTAATCATACTTGTATATACTCTTCCTTTGAAATTAGAACCTAAAAAACAAAGACACAAAAAAGGCAGCTTGCTTATCCTCTAAGATTTCTTTATCTGTGTAACTCCTCAAGGGTTTGCTATAACAGAAGCAAAGAAACCTAATACTATAGCAAATTAAAAAACAACCCTCTTGACCTTGCTATAGGAAGAAAAAAAAAAAAAAAAAAAAAGAAACATCCAGCCCTGCCAATAAGAAAAAATTTCTTTGGTAACCACTCAAAGCTATCCCGCTATCCCCCATCTCCCATACTCCCCACCTGGTGCAGTCAGGCACTGTGCATCTCCTGGCCCTTGCTATTTTTACAAAGGCAACATGAAGGGCTGCCAGGTTTGCAAGCACTCCCCTATGCCTGAAAAAGCACAACCCAGCTCCACCCAGCTGCTGGCGCTCCATGCCCTTACACTGCGCTGCACGCAGTAGTAGCAACATTTGAGGAGCAGACATGAGGACCCCCAAAACTATCAGTTCAAATTTTCCTTCTAAAGCTGACACGTGTAATATTCACTTGCTACAGCAATGCCAGTCACAAGCAGTTTGCCATTTTTTCCTTTACTTCCAACTTCCTGGGAAACAGCAGCACTTCCGCTAGCTTTTTGGATATCACGTACTATGCTGATCATCACAGCAGAGCTGCAGTACAAGGGAAAAATGCTAGGCAGCCTGGGATAGCACACTATGCCTACCTGCTTTGCTTAACGTTCATGTTGCCGTGAAACTGCAGGTGTCTATCAAGTCTCTCACAAGTAAATCCAAAAAAAGTTCAAGGTCTTGATCTTAATAGTTTCAGCAACTCCTTTTCTTTGCAGAGCAAGTTTAATCTGTAGCGTCACACTGACATTTCCATGAGAAGGATGTAGATTTGGGAGAAAAATACAGGAAGGACATCGATTAAGTTTGCTGAAGGGACACAGACACAAAGCAACTACTTGAAAAGATGCAATCTCCAGGAAGGTCCCATCCTCTTCAAGAATATCTCAGCACCAAAAGTGGAAGTGGAAATGAAGTTCTGTTCACTGGCAATCTCCTCCCACCATCTACTGCTGCCCCTAACTCCTCACTGATAGCAATGTTTAGACCCCGAAAAGACTGATCTCATGTAAGAGTGAAAGCCAGAAACATAAATAACTCTTTGTAAGTGACAGACAGATATGCATTGCAGTCTAAACATAAATAAAAGACAGCTATAGATGCAGCCCAAGGCATCATGTCTATTATGTGAATACCACCAAAGTGCAGATAAGTCTGGAAGAAATGACAAACACATAAGAGGAAGGCTAGGCAAAAACACGCAACTCCCTGGTTTTTCAACAAAATGATTATTTCTAGACTACACACAACGTATCATTGCTTTCATAGCTAAAGATGAAAACAGGCCTATTACAAACAGTTTGTTCCTCATTCAGTTAGAGCAATTAGGGAATCTAGTGCTGGATGGCACTGCTGCAACACAAGCAACCAAGGACTCATTTTGTTGGTATGGAAGAGCTTACAGACGTCACTGCTTATATTCTGATTAGCAAAATGCATTGCTAATAGCCCTGTATTGTCAGTTCTGACCATTTAGAACCATGCGTCATCCTCTGTCCTAATCCTAATATTCACTAAAATAATATCTTAAAACATCCCAATTATTAATCAGAAGAATATCTTAAAATCATTAAACTAATGTAATGCAAAGATTAGATTTTAATTTCCTCCTAATTTTTAATCATCAAGGTCTCAGAGCATGACTTCAAACAACAATATACACGTACTTCTTTAACAACAAAATAAGACTGCTTACTGTTCATTACATGTCTTGAATAACAAAAAGAAAAATGAGGAAGAGAGAAGAGGAGGAAGAAAGAGGAGCAGGAAGAGAGAGGAGGAGGGAAAAAAAGGGAAAAAACTTCAATTGCTTATCAGAAAGTTCGCTGATTTCCCAAACACCTGAAAATGCAAACGCATATTGGAAGTGATACGGAAAACCTGATCTTAACTGAAAATAATAGCAAAATGTTTTCTTTGCATTTTTCTAAAGAAAATTTAGACAACTCTGCACTTGTATTGAATCTAAATATAACTGCAATACATCATGCAAGATAACTCTCATAAGAGAGATGACATATCAGTAGCAACCAGTCCCTGATGTGGATTAGAATAATGGGAAAAACAGAGGATGAAGAAAATCGAGCTCTGTTCTGCATAATATTTTTCATGCACACTGTACATCAACACAATCAAACAACACAGTCACCTTGTTGAATAATGAATAACAAAATGAAAAGAAAATTAAGGAACAGTAAGCAAGGGAGAAAAGATTCAAGCTGACATTTCCAATGAGAGGAAGTCACCAAGAGCTTCACAGTGACTGCTCCAGATGGCAGGAGCTATTTTGGCCAGACTACCTGGCTCGGACAGGAGCTTCAGTTAGGTAAACAGAAGGGGGCAGGAAGAAGGAAAGGAACAAAGGAAAATAACAGTAACTGAAAATGGAATTTTTATCCTGCAGCCCTCTGAAGTCAAAACCTTGTCAATAACAAAGGTACAAAATAAAACAGTGACTCCCGACGAAAAGGAAACCAATTAACACTGAAAATTATGGACATAAAAATTCCTTTTGGCCAACATATAAATTAATTATCTCTCCCATGCCTGGCTTTCCATAAACATAATTAAATTGACAACGTTTCTGAGCAAATCTTACATGTGCTTTGGGCAACATAAAGCATCTTACCACCTAATTGTTTGTGTTCTTCATCTGTACTTTCACTGCCAACCTCCCTTACAGTAGTGGGAAGAAAAGTTCTTTATATTTACTTATCTATTTATTGTTTGTTTGCCTCAGGGTGCAGTGCATATTCTAGCTGTCAAAAGTGATTTCCCTTCTCACTGAGCAAATATTCTTAACACTGATTTTCTTCTTTATTTACTAGTATTAGACAATGATTATACAGTTACAGATAATGGAAACGTAGGCAGGTCGGAGTGCATCAGATTTATCTCTAGGCAGGAACCCTAGATTTATGAAATATAAAAATACTCTTTATGTAAGCACAACTCAGGCTTGCTGTGAGTTGGCTTTGGGACACAGGTGACAAAATTACAACTAAAGAGAAGTGTAATAATAGACAATAAGAAGTTTACATGGCCACAAACCTGTACGGTATTGAAGATAACAGCCTGAGGACTGTTTTAAATAGTATTGCAGAATATTAGTTAAGAACCTGAAATTGGATTATTTCTAATGTCCTGATGCTTCCTGAAACAATTTGTATTCTATTGCAGAGGATTTAACGTGAGAAATAGAATGCAAAGTAAGAAAATGAAAAACAAGCTCAGAAATGATCTCAAGTACATTTTGTATAAGCAGCTGTTACCTGAAAGTCACATGAGGGCAAAATGCAGCTATGGAAGGAAACACATGGCTAAGGAAACCATCAGAAGCAGGTATGCTGCTCCAGAGACTGAGTCAGTTTCAGCATGCCTACTTCTCCCAACATTCTAATGTAGGTGCTGCAATTGTACAAACTCCAGGGGTCTCCAGAACAGCCCACTCCTTTGACCTTGCCTTCTGCAGCCCAGACACAGAACGACACAGACACTCATTGCAGAAAGGGTAAAAGCCCTGAGTAGCTCCTGTCAGAGCAGCTGATGTAGCACTAGAAGTCTTCTGGTTAGTAGATGGATGGTGGCATAAACATTTCTGTATATTGCAGATAGTAGGAAGCCAGAACTAAGAGACAGCATAATAGCTTTTAATTATCTAACGGGTAACAAGACAAGGACTGCTCTAGAAGAAGCAGTGGTGGATCTAACAGCACGCCTTTTCGTGCCCCCAAGTGAAGCAGAGGCACTTTTTCACTGAGGAATTTACAGACTGCTGGCTTTCAGCTGAACTTAGGCTCCCAATTGCTGGATACCTAAAGGAATTTATGCCCAGATAAGCACTGATTAAAACTTCAAAAAAATTCTTAGCTTTCTTATTCTAACCAGTAGGTATCAGCAAAGGGATTTCACATTCTCAGCTGAACTACATTGCTCTGCTCGTCACATTGCAGGGCCTGACTGCACAAAAACCTGAACCTTGATACATTCTACAGATGTTAAGTATACATTAATGTTCATCAAGAGAGCCACTTATAAAACGGCCAAAGCTTCTAGGAAAATACAACAATATTTAGCAGTTGTTAAACTGAATGGAGTTAAAATTCAAGCAAGCTCTGATCCCAAAAGGAACTAAGTCCCCTACCAAAGCTGAACAGAAAGTTCAGAAAGGTGTCTCAGGCAGTGCCTTAGCAGCACAAAGCAAATGGAAAACAAGGAATCCGGATAGCGTAATAAAGAAAAGATGGAACAGTGCAGAAAAACATCAGCTTGTCAAGGAGCAGGCAGAGTGTTGAGTTTGAATACAGTAGTTAACTTCAAAGAACTCATCATATCATGCAGTTTGGAAAATGTATGGGATGTTGGAACATGTCAACAGGTAGAAAATTGAAGCTTTGATTAAGATGTAAAGAAAATGCAGGTAAATATGTTTATGTCATTAGTGACATAGTGGAACGCAACAGGAAACAGAAAAACAACATCAACTACATAGGAAGGAATTGAAGAATGGACAATATAAAGCTATTGGCAATATATATCAGGAATGAACACAGAAAGTATGGCTCTGTTTCTTTAAGAAAAGAAAAATAAGGAATCCATAAATAGAAGCCTCAGTTCTGTTTTTTCCATTAATCCTTGTAATGACAATTTTAAATACAAAAAGAAATCACATCAGTTTTGTTTAAAGTTATTAAACATCTCTTAAACAAAGAACATTAAGGTTTCACAGTTTAGCCTTTTATGACAATTGGCAAATATTTTCTTCTATTGCTATTGGAAAGCATAACTGGACACTACAAAATTAAGAAAAGTTGCAGCCTGATAGCTAAAAATAGCTCTAACTTAATTAAATCAAAATCTGTAAGCAGAACAAGGTTTTGCAACTAAAGACCAGCCCACACTCTACAGAATATCCATAGAAAAGCAAAGAAATCTGGAATAGAAGAAATACAGGTTATAAAAAAAAAAGCTTAATTTTCAAGGCAAGAATAATCACAAGTTAAACTCCACATATTGTCAAGAAATTTATAAAACTGTTAGGAAAGCTATAGACCTTTCATTGTTCCAGCTCCTCAGGGTACCAATTACTCCATTCTACTGCAACAGATTAATAAATAAATTCAAACAAATTAAGTAAAAATAAGTTGAAAATTCAGCCAGAGAAAAATGCCAGTAATGACAAGCAATTGAGAAGAAACTTTTCTTAAGACACTATGAAGTTGAAAAATAGAGTGTTTGTACAAGCAGAAGCAGGAAGAAATCAAGCATTTCTACTAGCTGAGATAATTAATCCTTGCTTGCATCACTGCCGTCTGATAAAATGCAAGCTTAAAACGTAGCCTCCTATACAAATCAGTGACTTTTCGTAAGGTCTTATTCCCAAGCAGGTTTTTGGTATTGAACAGGAAATAGCACTTTCTCTTAGAGATGTATTCTTCTCCTTCGGCCCCATCATCCATTTTCACTGCTGGCAGGAACTCCATGTTTTTGTGCCTGCCAAATAAACTAAAACTGTCCAATGGAGTCAAGAATTACTGAAGTGCAAGGAAAGAGAGGATGAATGTGAAGTCACACAAATTTCATTTGAATGCCTCTGAGGGGAACAGCTGCCAAACCTTTGCAGCTCCTCCTTACTCATTTCATCTTCTCCCTCTGCCTACCCTAGTTATAAGCACAGACTAAGCTAGGAAAGCAATCTAGGTTTCAGGAATGAATCACTTCTCAACATTTCTCTTTGTGGGATTCTGTTCCCTTTGGAAACTCAGCAAGAAATCATACATATGCAACAGAAATCTTAATGAACTGCATTTGTTATAAGCCCAGAAAACTCAATTAGAACAATCTCTTCTTTTTATCTACACATGGGTTTTTTTGCACAAGATAAAAATAAGCCATTTTTGTTTTATTACCAATGAGGACAAAGAAGGCAAACGGTCTCAATGAACTTGTCAAGCCTTCACAGCACCTCAGTGTGAGGGAAGCTACCCTACTTTCCAAAGCAGCTTTCTTCACACTCACCATTTTCTGGTAACAGATGGGAGGCTGAAGATAGAAAGGATACTTTATGCCTAGCACCAAGGGGAGAGATTGATAAAAAGAAGTCTCAACAGTGAGATTCCATAAATCTTTGCAGGAATCTTTAAAAAAAAAAAAATAATAATTATAACTATAAACTGCCCTTCTCCTCAGAAAGTTGGAAAATTTAAATAAAGAAATAACATAAAAGGCAAGAAATAACATAAAAGGCAAAGGAATCAAGGCTTTGCCTGGTACTGGTATGTTCTAAGTGCCTGAGCTGAGCAATCTGTGCCTCTTGCATCCTGTGCTCTTCTGCTGTACCTACTTCTACTCACTTGTTTTCCTAATTGCCCATCAGTTCTGATAGAGAAGTAGCAGGATGAGGCAAGGTTATTCATTATGGATCTAAAAGAGCTCTGTTATGAAAAAGGCTGCTGTCATTTTAAAATTAAGAGATATGTTTCCGTGTAAAAGCAAAAACATTTATACTAATCCTTAATCCGAAATTCCTATCCTGATTAGTTTCTTTACCAGGTGGTCAGGATTTCAGTAGCTCAGAGGCACTGATGGCAAAATAGTATATAATTATGGAGCAGCAAATGTAGCACTGTGATGCATACTAGGTATGCTCTCTGATGTGCAAACCGTTTATATTTTGCTGCTGAAAGCCACGGTTTTTATGAAGTTGCGATGATATGATAAAAATATCACCAGTCTTGAATTACAGAATGATCTTTTCCACAAATCAAATAATGTGAGCTATTGGCACATAAGAGTATTTATCAACGGTTACTAAAAAGGAGTTCATAGGCCAAGCTGAATTCATCATCTTTAAACTGTGATTCTTTGCCATATCCAAGGAAAAAATGTAACAAGCATAAAATAAGAATCAAACAAATCTAGCTTATCTTTGCTTTTCACTTACGTTGAAGAAATACTAAAACAGTTTGAAATTATTATTATTATCTAGATGACAAAGCATCGTGATTTTTACATTCACATCTCTGTGCACACATATGTGCCTTTCATTATGTACACATAACATTTCTAGAAATATTGTCACTAAAACATCGAAAACATTCACAGCATCTCATCTACCCTCCATCTGAAATTCAGATTGAAATGGAAACAAATTTGGGATAAATGATTTGGTTTTATTGACAGTAAAGTAAGTAGGAGGGAGCTGCTTTGCTCTCTGGTGCTACTGTTCATACACTTGTTCATACTGCTTGTTCCACAGAAATTGTTATCACCTCAGATAGGATGGAATGATGCTTGTGTAATACTGATTTTAGATTGATCCCTTCTGTTGATCCTACAGCAGTTATCTGCTACCTACAAAAGAGATCGTTCTTTTTTTTTTGTTGTTCATTTGCTTAGTAAAAACTACCTTGAGATCCTTGCTGTCAGTAGACATATCCTTGGCATAGTCATATGATAACTTTCCAATTATAACTTATCCAGAAAGATAGCCCTGAAAAGAAATATCATGGGCATGCTTTAATATAAATATCAAACGCTGCTTCTTCATCAAGAATCTGACATTATTGATGTTTGAGACCTGCTAGTTACTGATGTTCAGATCTCTAACTTGTGCAAATGAGAAGATGCTTATTTGAGTTTTATAAAGACAAAACAGGATGGAATCATTTATTTCCCTTCAGTGCATATCCCAAGAAACAGCTGAGATAGTTAAAAGAATTATATTTCTATACTGTAAAGTTAAAAAGCCTCCATTTGTCCTCTCCCTAAATGAAAAGAGGTCATCGCCAACAGAGTAGGATGGGAATCAGGGTGAGAACATTCCTAAGGAGGTTTGAGTAGGCACACAATTGCAAAACTGATTTTTAAGCAGAAGTGTGAAGATAATCAAGTTCTTCAGTTAAAAATTGTCAGGATTCCCGTTTATAGAATCTATATATTAAAATCCAGAATTAGTCAGATATAAAGCTTTACTGAAAGGCATGTTGTTTATGTTATTTCTCAACAAGCACAAGGAGCTCAACAGAAAAATTGAGACAAGTATCTTTACCCCCATATACTCAAGAGTTGTGTTTAAAAAAATGTACATACTGTATATATAGTAATGAAGTGCATCTCCTTTCTTTCAGGAAGCTAACTTTAACCTCAGCAGACCTGAGAAATCTACACAGATCTGGATGAACAAGAGCATGAGATGTCAGTGACTGTAGGAGTAAAGTTGATTCATCTCTTGCTCCACAACGTGAGCATACAAGAAACCATCTTGATACAGCAAGATCTCTGTCACGGGCATCTAACACCAAGTCAAAAAGCTCTGTCTTGGAATCCCTGCATTGAACCATCAATTGAGACAAGCAATGAAAAATAAAAATAGATGATTATCTGTGAACATGGAGACATATCCAGTCCCTAGTAAGAACAGATAAAACTAACAAAGACAAGTATATAATGCAGCTTTGTGATCACGTATTCTGATCACAGAATGGGTTGAAAGGGACTTTAACAATCAACTAATTAACAACCGTCGCCATGAGTAAGGTTGCCACCCACCAGATGAGGCTGCCCAGGGCCCCCTCCAGCCCAGACTTGAATGCCTCTAGAGATGGGGTATCCACAACCTTTCTGGGAAGCCTGTGCCAGTGCCTCACCACTTTGAGTAAAGAACTTCCTCCTTACATCTAATCTAAAGCTCTCCACTTGTAGCTTAAAACCACTCCTCCTCATCCTACCACTATCAGACTGTAAAAAGTCTATCTCCTCCAGTTTATAAGCTACTTCCTGGAGACTTCTCCAAGATAAATACCCCCAGATCCCTCAGTTTGTCTTTGTAGGAGAGGTGCTCCAGCTTTCTGAGCATATCTGTAGCCTCCTCTGGACCTGCTCCATCACCTCCTCATCTCTTGTGCTGGGGGCCCCAGACGTAGATGCAGTAATGCAGATGAGGCTTCACCAGGGCAGAGTAGAAGTACACAGTCACCTTCCCTCAACCTGCTCCCACCCCTCTGCTGATACAGCCCAGAAGATCATTGGCCTTCTGGGCTGTAAGCACACACTGGCTCATGCAGAGCTTTCTGTCTGCCAGGACATCCAAGTCCTTCTCTCATCCTGTACATGTATCTGGGATTGTCTTGACGCAAGTACAACACCTTGCACTTGGCCTTGTTAAACCTCATTAGGCTCATGTGTGCCCCTTTTCAAGTTTGTCCAGGTCCCTTTGGATAACATCTCTTCCTTCTGTTGTATCAGCTGAACCACTCAGCTTAGAGTCATCAGCAAACTTCCTGATCCCACTCTCCATGTCACTGATAAAGATGTTGAAGAGCAGAGATCCCATGTCAGACCCCTGGGCAATATCACACATCACCTGCCTCCACCCAGACACAAATTTGCTGACCACAACCCTCTGGCTGCAACCACCCAGCCAATTTTTTACCAGTTGAATACTCCAGCCTTCAAGTCCATCTGTCTTCAATTTAGAAATAAGAATGTGGTATGGGATGCTGTTAAAGGCCTTGTATGGGTCCAGGAAGACAACATCAGCTGCCCTTCCTTTTTCCACCAGTGCTGTCATCCCATCACAGAAGGCTATCAGGCACAATCTGCCCTTGGTGAAGCCATGCTGACTGTCTCACATCACCTCCTCCCACATCTTATATGTGCTTTAACATATGCTTTAATACAAAAAACTTGCAAGGTTTACCATGACCACAAAATAGATTATGAGAGCATTTCATTCTGAGGGCTCTCATTAAGTAACCTCTACATGTCATCTGTCAGAGTAATGAAAACAGCCCAAGATTTCTGGACTGGTATTGAACAAAGGATGAGATTCAGAATGGGTACTCCTTGCAGAGAACACTGTGCTCTCAAAGCAGACTCCCTTTAATTCCTGCAAAAGCCTCCAATTTCTAATTACAACTATCTTACAAGTTGATTATAATGATTTTAAGAGTGCCTGGAATTTTCCCAGTTGTCTTTCCAAACACAGCCGAGTTCACTTGGCACTCATTGTGCTGATTATAAAAGACACTGTTAATGGAGAGCTGAGTCCTCACCTGAATTATTAGGATGAACTTCAACAAACAAAAATAACTTCATTTCTTGCTTTCTTTCACTCTCCATGGCCGTGTCAGCACACGACACAGTTAGCAGCTCAGCAACCCACTAGGTCAAAGCAAGGCTGCAGAGCTTAGACCCGCATTATGAAGGCTCAGCAACTTTGGAGCAAATTCTTACGACTTCCCTTCTACTCACGGGGAATTTTAAAATAAATTCACTCATTGTTGGCAATTAAGTCCTAAAACTAAAGGCACTCCATGCTCAATTATTAAACAGGGAAATGGGCGAGTATACATAGCTTTCCTCTTTCAGAAAATATCTTCATTTCATTATGACTTCGAGCCATTTGGAGCATAGTACTGTGATAGATACACATGATCAACTTTTACTGGCAACATGATAAAGTTCACATAAATATTTCATATCAAGAAATGAGAAAAGCCTCAAGTATTTTCATTTGATCCAGAAAAGGTGCTTGATATGCAGATTTTGCTTCATTTATGAATAAATGAAAGCGGCATACCATTAACAACTCAAGGTGGGAGTTGGAAGTTAAAGTTAAGCCGAGTTACCAGCATAGTATAGACTGACACAAAGACTGCAAAAAGCTCAAGGGAACTTAAAAAAAATATATATATATTAAGAAAAACTTAAATCACGAAAAAAAGTTCTTATTTAAGTAGTCTGCTATTCTCAGTGTTACAGTGATTCTTTTAAATGTTATCAAAATAGAGGTAATTAAGTTGGCATTAAATTAGGGTACATAAAAGCTTCTGAAATTTTCATTTGTGCAGATGTTTAACCTCCTTCTTCACACTTGTAAACTGAATACAGAAAGTCTCTTTAATCTCATGTTATGTAAGATACCAAACAACAGGGAATACAGAACAAAATAAATCTAAAAAAGAAAAAAAAAAAACACTTAAGAAAATTAGTATTTCACTAAGTTACTTAGTATTTCATTAGCAAATATTTTGACAGCCATGCTGGAAGAAAAGTAATAATAAAATATATCAACTTAATTTTATTTTTATTTTTTTTGTGCAAAGGCTTAAAGATGTGAAAGCTAAAGTGCTATAGAAGGTTTGACTAAGAGAAAATGAAAAACATAAATACTATTTTCATTAAGTAACTAAAAGAGGAAATTTTCTGTAATAATCTGAAATCCAGTAAAATTCACTACAATATCAAAAAGCACTCAGGAACATGATATATATGACACAAAGGGCATCTACCTTTATTCCATTTACATTTCCATTTAAACCCACAGGAATAAGCTTCTTTTTCATGGACCTACACTCTCCTGATACACAGCTCAGCACAAGCTATTCTTAATCAGGAAGAAAAAGAGTAAAAGATGAAATTAGGAATGATTAGAATGCTTCTAAGAAGCTTCTTTGTTTTAATTATAGTGACCCTTCAGCACCAGATAAGGCAAATATAAATTTGTACTTAAGTAAATGAGAATAATCGATACTGACATACAACTCATTCCATTGCTGACCTGCTATGTCCAACTACGGGCAATTCAATATAAGTTACACTTTTTGTAGGCCTTGAAATCTGCTTTTCTGATGGAAACATGGTAAGTATTCACCTTGCAATGACATATTAAAAGTACATCTCAGCAAGATTCTGCATAAATATCAGGTTCCTACCAACAGAAGCCATTCTATGATTCTATAATGTCATCCATCCATGCATCTTCTTGAGTTATGGCTTGTCATGGAAGGTGTGATGTTAATTAGGATATTATGTAAGTAATCAATTTTTGCCCTTTCCCAGTCATCATTACTTTGGATATCAGCACTTAAATACGCACCTGTTTATGGACTGAAAGTTACTTTAATTAATTGACTGTCAACTGGCATACTTGGATTTTAGTTATTTTAATTACCCACATCGAAACCAAACTGTAACACAATAGCTGTTCATCCTGGGGTAGCAGAAGTAGAATGTTTTATTTATAACCAGGCAATGATTATACCAGAAGACATCAGCAGCTTTCACTAATTCTGAATTCCTTTCTATCGGCTGCAGCACATAAATGGAGGAGATAATTTCCAGGCTCTGGGAAAAGCCTGGTTAGAAGAACATGTGATTTCTTTAGGATGGAGAGCAGGTATTATAGTGGGCATTAACTTGTTAGACTGTAACATACTTAACACTTAATCTACATTTATATTCATGCTATATATTCTAAGAATCAGTGCTGTTCTCTAATGCAAAACAAAGTGAATATAAATCTAGCTCCAAGGTATCACTTCTTGCACCACTGTATTTCATTTATATTTTTGCAACTGTTGAGTCAAAGCATGAGAATTCCCACATTTTGAACAGATGCAAAATTAGCATGTTATACTTGAGGCACGGTAATAATACTTGAGTGAAAGCACTGTTTACCATCACTTACATACTTTTTTTTTAAACTCAAATATTCTAAATTGAATTATTCTTGTACTTAATAGTAAACTACATTGCAGAGCAGGTGAGAATGAGCACGAGCCTAAACCTATGCTTTTTGTCTAGAATAGAGTAGCTAAGGCAAATACAGGATGGCATACAAGCAAAAGACAACTTAAGTCAAAATGCAGCTCTGTGTCACTCTACCATTGGTATCTGCAGCCTCCTAGTGAAACAAGCTATCCTATTTTAAAAAGTAGTGGACTCAAGTCCACACATTCAAAGCTGTTATAAACTAAGCAGTACTTGACAGCTGAGAACTCACAGATCCTAATTTTAGAAACATCATATGGATAGGATCCAACAAGGCTGAGGTAGCATAACCTGCAAAGAGATGCAGATGGGAACTGCTTAAAATCTCAGCTTCGTTCGAAGAAAAATGAAGCCCCTTATTTTTCAGAATAAATCATAGATAAAGCTGGTTCTTTTCTTGTTTGTTTTCTTTTTTCCTGTTCATGTTGCATTCAAGAATCACAAAAGAGAAACAGAATGAATCAAAAAGAAAGTCATGATCACTATTTTAAAAATCTCATTTTAGAACCAATTTAATGATACTTCCAAAGACTTAATGGTGAACTTTCTATGTTAGAACTACCAGCACCTGAATCTTAAATGTACCACTGATACATGTAAGCATCTCAAAAAAATTATTTCCAAACAACCATGGATACCTGGATTTGTCAGGGACTTACAGAGTGAAAAGACATTTCCATTAAAAAAAAAAAAAAAAAACGAAAAAGTTTTTATGTTTAAACCTATTCCTGTTGTCTAAATAACCTAGACACAAGTAGAAATATTCATCAAGTATTGTTACTTATACTAAAGCTTGCTATATACAAGCAAAGACTGTCATTCATGTTCTGTGCGTACAGGATACAGCTTGGTCTTACTCTGCAGAACATCAAGGATGTGTGCAATGGGGACTCCTGGGGGTTGTACTGATTTCAGGTGAGCTCTGCCACAGCACAACAGATCCACCAGGAAAGTGAATCCAGAGGTAATAAGAATTATTAGTTCCCATCAACAATTTCTGGCAAACACGGTCTCACTTGCCTCCACTCACAACCCCCATTCAAGAAGGTGGAAGTATTAATTCAAGATGGAAATGACAAATGCGACGTTCTCTTCTACTTTAAGAATGGTGGCCAATACATCTGGACCATCACTCTTCCCTTTCTGATTGGTGAGGATTATTTTTTTCCGTTTGCTATCTGTAATTATTGCTGGTAGCAGAAAGCCAGCTATTTTGTCCACTGCCTTCTGGATAACCAATTTATTTTTCTGAAATCATTCAGATCATAAAGCAGAATTCCAAGTATCCTAACTTGTCATTTTACATTCATTTTTCATATGCATGGATTTGTCCTGGAACAAAATACTGACTTTTCATTAATTATCTCAGGCTGAGTCATAAGGCACATAAAGCAGGAAGCAATAAAGGAAATCCATTGTCCTCAGGCCATTTTTTCAAATATTTCTGCCAAAACAAAATTGTTTTGCGTAAAAGGAAATTTGTTGAGAGCAAAAGGAAAAAAGTGAGAATTGAAATAGTTCTTGTTACAACTATGTTTTAAAAATTTCAGCAGACATCCTTACTCTGCATACATCTGTATGAGCATATTTTGGTCAGACGCTTTCTTGAATTAGATGATAAAATATACCAACCCAATACCAACACCATAAATGTAATTTAGGAGAGCTTATCAGTGGTCCATTTAATAGTGCATCCTGGCTCGAACAGCGGCAGTACCAAATGCTTTGGAGGAAAAATGATGCAAATAAGAGAAGTCTGAGAAGTCTGCCATCTGGTAACCCATCTACATGAAAGGGTTTCTTAACCAATTTCTAGCTCTTCCTACACAATGTAAGTAAAGCTTTAAACGTAGCAAGCCTTCAAATGAAAGTGGAATATGTAGATTAAAAATGATGAAAGCAATTTACTTTGGATTAATGAAATTTGATGTAATTGCTGCTAATTAAAATTATTGTACAAGTAGAAAACAAAAGTGTCTATTAATTCTCTGCATACACTAAATTTAGATATCAACTAAGTAGTTTATTCACAGTATTTACTATAATTATTGCAATACTTTTGTAACTTTAATGATGTAAAAGTTTTCAGATTCAATACTAAATAATGGTTTCTGCTGCAGAAAGCAAAATAATCTTTCGAACTCCCAGTGCTCTCATACTTGGAGTGTGACTCACTGCATTTACATTTTGTGAAAGTACGTGTAGGAGTGAAAGCACTTATGTATTATCAAGAAATATGACATTATAATCCCATGAAGTTATCACTTATAGAAAAAAATAAAACAGTTCCTATTCTCTTTCATACCTAAATGTAAAGTGAATAACTCCCATTAACTTTACCTTCTATTAACTTCATAAAGAAAAAGGATGCTTAATATTTTTGCGCATATTTTTGATTGTATTTAACGCAAGGTTTTTCAATAACATTAGCTTATCTGAAGAACATTTTTGTATTTTAAGCTATTCACTGGTTTGTTTCAAATCTGACAAAAAATGATAAGACTAAAACTGGGGGAAAATTAAAAAAAATCAGAATGCTCTGCAAACATTTTTATTATATAAATTAACCAAAGTTAGGCCAAGAAAGGTCATTTCTATGATTTCTTTGTTTCTCATTCTTACTGTCTTCCCTTTTTAACCAATTAGCTTCTCATTGGCACTTCAAACACCAACAGAACAACAAAGCAAACACAACATAGTATCATATTTTGCTGAAATTTGCTAACTGAAAACTTAAAGGCATTATTAATTTCTGCTTCTAAAAGACTTACAGATAGGTCATTTCATTCTTGAACCTCTCAAACTATACTAATACTCAACCCACAGTCTATCACAGAGGGTTATGCTTGATTTTCTTCAGAGGAATACTGCATTACACATGGTGCAACTATGCTATGTAGTTAGCCCCACTAAGACTTGAGCATTTACCTCTAGCAATGGACAGAGAAGCAGAGCAAAAAAATGCAGGAACATCAACTGTAGGTGATACTAAACTCAACTGTGAATCTCTCGAGCATCAGTGCTCACAGCTGAAGCATGCAGAACAGTCACAGAAGTAAAGAGGCAACTGTAAGCTTTAATGTAGTGTGTTTTTCCTCCCCTCACCTCCTTATGTAGAGAGGACATAGCACTGACCTGGAGGAGCAACAAAAATTGGGAAAACAACTGTAATACAAAGAATTGGGTTGCAAAGATTTGATTAGAAACCTTAAAAACAAACAATGCACAGAAAGCAGTGTGGCTACATGCTAAAAGCTTGGCAGCTTTTGAAAAATGAATTTAAGAGGAGCTTCTTCTGGAATGATGGGACAGACCAAGAAGCAACTCCTTTTCCTGTAACACACAGCTCCATTTCCAATGGGGAGACTCATGTTTCTAGAATTTCAGGCAGCCACAGTTGTAGAGCCTAAGGGACTCTTTTTTTAAGCTTTGGGTGGGTGAAGCATGTTAACAGAAGTTAACAGTTTGATGGTGTGTATCCATTGATTTCTTCGAAGAAACCAGTTCAAAGAGCCTGCTCAAGAAGGCTCTGAAGTGCCACCTTTGGGCACAGGCATACAAAAGAAACATGTGGGTAGTGCACTACCAAAAATTTCACCATTTTAGCAAGACAGACTCTCTGTCAGTGGAATAGCACTTACTTTTGGTTAATGAAACTCAAACCAAATTTCTATTAAAAGACCAGATTTTATAGCCTGGCCATGAAGTAAGGGCATTGGGGCAATAAGGGCATTTGCAGCAGTAGCACACAGTAAGCTACTTTTCCCACATCTTACCTCTTTGAATAGCCTCCTCCACTGAATGCATCAATATAAAGCAGATCATTGCATTTTTATTTTAAATTAAAATTTTACTAAGATTAAAAATGACAATTAAGAAAAGGGAAAGAAAAAATGCACTGTAGTAAGGAAAAGCACTGTAGGAAAACAAAATGCAGAGGAGAAAACTGAAAAGAAACCAAGGCTGAAAGCAGGAATAATGAGCTAAATTAGGGAAACAATTACTAAAGTGTCTGTTTTGAATATCTGGAAAATAGAACTTCGAAAATGTACTGTTACACGGAAAACTCTGCAGTGCCAAGAGGATACTCCCAATGAAGAAGATTTTCCGAACTCCAGCAATTCACTAACAAATCAACAATAAAGTTTTGATTTCCCAGGGCACCTCAGTAGCACATTTTCAACATTAATAATAGGCCATTTTATTCCCCCAGATGATTTCTAACTTCTAATTAGGTTTTAATTTATAATATAACATTCCATTCTGATAGACTGTATTTCTAAAGGAAATAGGACTTTATCTTCCTCAGCTAAGTGCTTTTACAATCAAGATTGCTGACTTATGTTCTTCCTTCTGCTCATTTACTATCTTCCTCAAACCATTCTAAAATAAATCAATTTTAATTATTTTGATTGAAACATTCTGGGTTGCCCATATCTGCTTACTCTTCCCAGCTGGCAACGAACAGTTTGATTTTGGAAACATTTCCTACCTAAGGCAAGAATTGATCATATTCCATGAATTACTATCTCAAGCTGCATCAGAATACTCTCCATAGCAATGATCTTATCTTTACAACTGCCTCTAAAAATTTCAACATGGAGGAAACTCCTCCTTCACTGCACATCAGTGATACACGAGGTATTACTTAGCACATGTTCTTTTGAACAGGGTTCCTATTTTAACTCTCCCAGCGAGGGGCTGCTGTTGTATTTCGTTCTCTATAGGCCTGTGTACAATCTCCTCTACCAAACTAGAAAACAATAATAAAAGTCTGCTGCTTTTTCGTTATGATTATTATTCCATTTCCTACTGCACAAAATCAATTATTAGCCTAGTATTTCTGAGAAGCCTTGTGATCTCAAACACAGCAGAGGAATAACTGGGAGCTGAACAAGAATCGGAAATGGAGTAGAATTCACTTAGACCAGAAACTGGAGTATTACAGAATTAGAACAGTTTAAGGGAAGAATCAGTAGTAGGACAGAACAGCAATAACAATGAGAGCAGGACCATCCATCAATGCCCCTCCAGCTGCATTGCAACACACTGCCAGCACCCCGGGATCCTGGCAGCAGCAGCACCATGCCCAGCAGTACTGAGCACCTGGGGAAGCTCCCCATGCATGGAGCACGTCAGTGCAGGGATACCTCGCCATGCTCCCCACTTGCTAAAGCTGCATAGAGGACAGAGTCACTGGGAAACGTTCATCTTTTGGTTCTTCATCAAATGAAAACTGAGCTTATAATCATGCCCAGTAAATTTTCTTGTCATGTTTCAGTTAAAGTTGCTTTGCTCAAGATGTCAGCAAAAGACACGACTAGTCAAGTAAGAATTATAAGGTTTTTTTCTTCTGTGACATATAGCACTACTCGGATGGGATTGACAAGTGATAAAACACTCAAATATTCATCCTGAGCCACGGAGGTTAAAAACACTGCTTCACTGCAGCGTTAGCATTTTCACTTGCATCAAACATTCACATCAACGCAAGGAAACAATCCATTGCTGTTATTTCAGCTCATATTTCTGAAAGAGCAACATACATCATTCATGGCTGCAGCAAACACTCTGTTCTCCTTCAGTTTACTGATATCGTAAGCAAATGTGATGGAAATCTAATTTTGTCGGCTGCAAAACAAACACCGTATTCAACATCTAGCAAAAAAAAATTCTGAGGTTAAACTTACATGGATGTTCATTAGTATAAAAAAAAAAAAACACAGAATAACCAGAAAATAAAAAAATAAATTAAAAAAAAAAAAAAAAAGAAACTTTGCCTTGTAATCTACTACTACAAAATCCTAAAGAAATACAGTTATTTCAGCTTCCCTTTAAGTTTCTTCTTAAGGATTTTGTAAGATTCTGGCCTTTGTTTTTTAAAGAGAAATGCTGAAAGGAATTCCTTCCAAATAAACTGAAGACTTTATACAAACCAAAGAATGCTTCCAGACATTTTTCTTTGAAGCATACCTTAGAAAACCTTGCTGAAGAAAGAAAACTTTAAGGCAGATAGACGGCATCTTCAAGGCTGAGGAATTAGAGAAGGGCTCTGAGATATACAAAATCATGCCCTTATTTCACTTCAGTTGATTTTTTTCTACCTAATCATTGAAAGAAAAAAAAACCTCAACTTCATTGTTTCAGGGAAGAGGAAGAATATTATTTTAAAATGTGATGTGGCCATTTCTGTTGAATAACTATATAATTACTAAATGTGAGAAGGGGGCTTGGTATGAAAATTTTGAGCAGCACTGCTCTCTGCTAGTAAATTCAAGATAATCAGCTTATTCTGCTGAATATTCAATTTAAAAACAGTTTTCTAAAGTTATCACTCAATTGCAAATATCAATTCAGATTGTAAGCAAAGCAATGTATATCTGCAAACATCATTCTGAAAGAGAAAGCATACCTATAAGAGAACACAATGGCAACAGAGAAAGTAAGAACAGGAAAGCCCCAACTCTTTGGAACATCTTCAAAATCAAGAATACGAGGTATAACAGGCCCTGAAAAGCACAAGTGGATCAATTTAACTGAGACAAGATTAAGGTAACCAAGAGGCACTATAAAAACAATTTATTCTTAAATACTGTAAAATACTGTTTGAAAATTATGTTAATTTCAAATCCATGTGAGAGATGGGAAGGGTCCGTCTGATCACAGTGCTGATCAAATCTCCTAATGGAGCTTGACAGGCAGCCAAACAAACAGACTGTCAGACAAAAACTGCATATGCCTCATTTCCTTAAAAAAAATAAATAAAAGATTAAAAATAAGGCCTCAGTAGAAATTATCACTACGTCTATTATAGCGCCTGTTACAGCACCCACAAACTTCGGCGTTGTGTGTGCTTGACAGGAAAACACAAAACCAGAGGATGTGCCATCCCAGGGGACAAGGGAGGCACAAAGACAGATGCATGGGAAGGTGCAGCTGCCTCCCACATGGCACTGCTGGTGTCCCCACATGTGGGAGGGGGACCTCCATGGCACACAGCTGCTCCTGTCGGCCAGAAGCCTCAACCAAGTAAAGGGGCCAAGGCAGAAAGAGCGACTGGAGCTGCAGGATGAAGAGTGAGGATCAGCCTTCTAAACCTGACCAAGCCTGCTCTGGCTTTTCAAAGCCAAGCCCAGCAGTGGCTGCAGAACACTGTGCAGCACAACAGGACATCGCAGCCAGAGTCACTGCATGCCCCAAGCAGCAAGGCTTTGGTTTGAAGCTTTCTTCTCGTTCTTCTTCCATGTGTTCCTCTTCATCATTTTCGTATTTTCTGTTTGGCATATAAAAGTAGTAGAATATTGAATCTGAACTAAATTTCTCCATGACTATAAAAATATTTTTTTATTAAAACAGATGTCAGCAAAATTTTATGGAGTGAAAATTGAGTAACAGATGGCGAGGTCTGTGAAGTTCAAAGAGGCTGTATTTTATTAAAAAGGAAATTTGAGGAAAAGAAGTATTTTGCTGGAAATATTGATGTAGTGTTTAAGCAAATGTAAAAATATTCTTACTTGATAGAAAACAGTAAGCTTAGAAAAAAAAAAGAGGTATTCAGGCCATAAAGCCCAGACCATTTAAAAAAAAAAAAAAAAAAAAAAGGATTTCACCGCTTTCTTTTTACTGAGCACAGCTTTTCACCCATGACATCAAGGTTCTTAAAGAAAATAATGTACATCACAGAAAAAGAAAAAACAGCCAGCTACCCAACCCCAAAATAACAATCAAGAGTCCGGGACAAAATTCACCCTGTATTTGACACACACAGCTGTGGCATCAGCTATTGTAAAAGTGAATTTATGAAGATTTAACCAATACTTTTACTATGAAATTTGGGATAACTGTTCAATAAATTCCCAAATAATGGCGTGTGTCCTACAGGAACTGAGAGTGAGACAGCTTGCAACTCCTGACCACTGTTACTGTCTAAGCCCTTTTCCCCTGTTATTACTTAGATTGGTGATTGGTTTAAAAAAAAAGCCACAGTAGAATATAGGTAGAAAGCTAATGAAGAGAAGGGCAAACGTAATTATAGAATAATACCACTTCCCTCTCAATTCCTATGGCCCTCAATTCTTTTTTTTTTTTTTTTTAAGATGATATTTTTAACATACTTTATTACATCGCTAGGAAAACAATTAAAAAGGGAAGTAGTAATTTCACATTCATGACCAGACCTATTGTACAGCAAAGCCTCCTGAGGAATAGCACTGAGTGAGCAAATTTTCACATCCATTGGGAAAGACTGAGATACCTGGTAGTTTCTGAGCACTAACCAGGAGGAGAGCTGCCCGTTCTCCACAGCAACCTGCACACCCAGGTCCGAGCAGGGCTCACACAGCCCATGGTACCAGCACGTCACTGCTGCTGCCACTGGGGAACAGAGCCAGTAATGAGCAGTAACATCTGTCAGGTATGAGTTGAGACTGTGTCCTGGTGGTTTCAGATCCTGACACCACCACAAGAAATACAGAGTTAGTTACAACATTCTAACAGTGAGATACACTACAGCGTACTCATTCAGGTTATGCTTGGCAGAGTGACAAAGAATCAGCTAATTCAAACCCACACGAAGCAAAAATAGACTCCGTAAGTTCTATTCTGCAGGTTTTTCAAGGTACAAGTTACTGAGATGCAGCATTCAGCTTTACAAGTCACCTGTCATTCCTTCACCTGTACTGGGGCATCTTACACCTGGTTCCAAGAGACCAAGCAAAGATTTAAAAAGATTTTGCATTCATTTTACTAACAAAATAACTTTGGTCACGTTTACTGCATCCTTCCAACAGGGAAAGCGATCAAGGAAAAGCAGCATTCTGATATCTGATCAAATCCAAATGCTGTGGAATCATGTAAAATATGGTCGCAGTTTTCAGAAACAAACAATTCCATAAGAAACATTGGTGGGGAAGATGAATGCTGCTATTTACGGTCTCCTTTTAGCAGGTTTTTCTATGAGTTAGAACTGAAGGTTTCTCATTTTCAGCAAGTCAAAAAAGCAAGTCAAGTGACTGACATTTGTTAGATAAAAGAGAGACCAGTTGGATATAAATATAGAAGAAAATGCAGCTTGCACACATCAGGCATCATCTTTTAGAGCTGTTCTTTATCTTCTGAAGGCAAACACCACCTACCAACCTATAAAAACCTTGAATAATTATCCAAATAACTCCCCTTTATCTTCAGCTGTTCAAGGATTTTGTAACTCTCAAGTAATTCTCAAACACATGGCTTTTAGGGGGGGGGTTAAGTATTCAGTGCTAATGACATGAAAGTGTCACTCTAAATTTTGAAGAAAGAGGTATTTTAAAAGCCTGACCCAAGCTGGTAAGTCTGCTTAATAACTTCATTCTGGGATATTTAGGTTAAAAAGACTGAAAAGCTATTTAATCAGTTTTAGAGAGGAGAATGGTACTTTAAGTTATGCCAGAAAAAGTCTCAAACATAAGTGCCCCTGATGCATCCACATGTTTTGTCTTGTTTTGAAAGGAAAATCCACAGCATACACATTAACTATAATAATAGAGCTGAGTTGATGGAACAAAGAATGACCATCAGTTCAAAACTTACACAAAACATCTACATTCATATCCCTTATGAGATGTATTTCAGTATTCAGATATATGTTATAAAATCCTAAGGAAGGCCTCGCTCTCAGCACTGCTGATACTGAAGGGAAGCACCCATGATTCTTTCTTGCATGTAGGAGTCTTTCACTCCTGCTTCTGCATTAAGCTGTTCATCCCTACGTTCTGGGTGCTGGCACCGCTGTGAGGGGTGCACAATGCAGACTATTGCAGAGTATCTCAATGCATGGAGCTGGGTGAGAACATGAGAGCAGAGATTCATGTTATAAAAGTGCTGTAAACAGCGTTTATCTTGTAGGAATAAAACTGTTATACAGCAGAAAAAAACACCAAAAATCACTTTCAAGATCAACACATCATAGCAATTCTCCAACCTTTTAAAGTACAAAACACACATTGCCAGATTTGGATACTAAGATGGGGTTTTTTTTGTTGTTTTGTTTTGCAGTTTGGGAATATGGAGTCTTAACTTTCATTTTCAGATGTGTTTCAGGATTCATTGCAAGCATGGAAAAGGAACTGATTTGATCAATTGAAGAGAAGGGTGACTGCAAAGGTCATGTTAGGAGAGAGATCACTTGGCCACATTCAGTGGCAATGCTACAGGGCTGTGGTCCAATTTGGCAGCAACAAACTTGACAAATACTGGTGCTGTATAAAGCAAAATGGCACAAGGAAAAAAAGTACACTTTGCGTAATTTCTTCAGTAAGAGACAGGAAAATTACATCTAAAGATAGAAAATCATTGATTTGTGCAAATTAATTAAGGAAAAAACCTACCAATTTTGCAAGTTATGCATATTTAACACTTTCACTTGCCTCCAGTAATGTGTGGCTAAGTACAAATTAAATACAGATCAGCAGGTGAGCAAAATTAGAAGCATCTCCTCAATACCAAAGTAGTGTTTTGTTCACACAGGTTTCATCATACAAGAGAAGCATTCAGATACTCAAGTTTTAATAATTTTGATTTGAGTTTCCCCTCTTTTTGAAAGAACTTTCTTTGGCATTTTCCTAGGAGCAATAAATGTACACTGCTCCTCTAACTTTCACACTGGGTTACGTCAGACAACCTCCCCCATGCCAATGATGCAGGGGTAGCTTAAAGCTCCTCTATACCTTTGCACATTTGCTCTAATCATTTTCCACACATGGTAAGCAGCATACTGTACAGATGCACAACATCCCTGTTCCTTTGCACAGGAGCTAGAAGCACTGGTTGACACACAGTCATACAATGCACGCATGCCCAAAACCCAGTAGCCTTGGCAGTAGCTCATGGTGTGCTCTGTGTAAGCCAGAACAACTCGTCTCCTTCAAGAAACTAAGAGGAGGAGAGAAGGAGCTGGCTTGGGACTGCTTTTATTCTGCATGGAATTAAGCAGTGATCTAACCTGTATTTTACAAGCACAAAATGAAATCCCACGTAACACCATCAGTTCAATTCTACAACCCAGAACGTAGTTTAACAAGCACAATAATTGACTGCATATTTATAGGCTGATAAACTACTACCAGTTAATAATCAGTTGTTGCTAATGGTTTATGCTTCCTTGAAGGTAGTATGGCTAACTGCTTAATTAAGGACTGCTATTAACAGCATCAGGCAAATAAACTTACAAATAAAATGAACTTGTTAACAGCACCGTTCTAAGGACACCTTGACAGCTCCTATTGCACAGTCATGAGAAGCTTCTTGAGAGTTACATTTTAGATGCTTTGACGAGTTATTGTTTGGACAAAACACTTCATTTACCATGCACAATATCTGTACTGCAGGGAATGGTAGTATGAAAAGATATTATGCTCAGTCCCCAGTACATTCTGGGGGACCTGAATTAGTCAGTTGCTAAGAGTTTAGTACAGAAAAAACTTCTTAAGAATTAAAACCATAAGTGATTTTTTTCTGATTTACATCAATAATATACTTATTAATGAGCGCATTGAGCTAGCCTTGTTGAGAATTTATGCCATTTGAAACTCCTGGTGTAATAACACTGGTGCTAATGGGAGTGAGTTCACATTCTACTAGCCAGGACTGCATTATCTGGATAAAGATTTTTCAGGGCAGATCTCATATTTTCCCCATACTGTTTTGGGGGTTTGTTAGTTTGGTTTCTAAAAGCAGTTATAGGTCACAGAACAGCAGGATGCTGCTCCGTGCATTGGGAAGGTCAGCAGATCTCTGAAAGGTGTACAACATTCTTGGTAAAGCTCAGAACCCTTGCTGACACTCTCCAAGACAAACAGATGACAAGGAGACAACAAGGAGACTGTCCCACTGAATGCTGCTTCAAATGAAGTATCTTCTTTAAGCAAAAAGAGAGAAACTGAAGATCACACACCATTCAAGTTAAGGTCTGTCTCATTAATTGCTCTACTTAGCTGATTTGATAAGCTCTAAGTCAGCCTTCTGTGCATCTTTCACTGGCTTGATCTACAAGACAGTAGAGTAATCTAATTATCAGCAGCAGTGCAAAGTCCCCACCACTGCAGCACTTCTATGACTCCTATTTATACAGAGGATTTGTAAACAGGCAAACTATAAAAAAGCACATTGCCACAAGAAGCACTGCTGAGATACAAAGCAAGCACGCATTAAGGGCTGCATTCACCCAATACAGGAACCACTCCTCCACTCTCCAATATTTCAGTCCTGTTCAATCAGTAATACAAACTGCATTCTTCAAGAGAACTCCAATGGGATTTGCATTACAAGATTTTTTTTCCAAATAATTGCTATCCCCAAACAACATCAATAGATAAACCATGTAACAGAAGGCGAGCAGTAGTGCCAGATTCAAAAAAGGATGCTGTAAATGCCTGAAAATAAAGTAGGGACTTTAAGAAAGCTCAGTGTATCAAAAGCATGTAAAGTGAAGAAACTACTTTTTAAAAGTTCAGCAGAACACTTATGGAAGTGTTTAAGATAATGTAAAGATTAAGTGCCCAGATATATAGTTTATCTCTGATTCAGAAGCGATAAGCAATTAATTTGTAATTTGTACCAGTTCTAATTACAAGAAAATATTTTTTTTACAAATACAGCATGGACTAAAAAGATGCACTGCAGTACTTTTGAAAATAAGAACAAGAAACGGATTTTCTTTTTTAAAGCCAGTGCAGCTCTAATTGATCTCTATGTTTGCTATTTCATCTTAATTCTTTATTGGGAATACAAATCAGAAACAAGAAGCTTCAAACAGTTTCATCTGACTATGCAGTTTTGTCAGTAGATTTGCAATTCCTTTCCACTAAAAAGCATTTTGTGTGTAGAATATTCCAATACTTGTTTTAATCACCATTTTCTCCCTCTCTAAGCCATTACAAAAGATTGGACAGCATAAAATGAGTTTTGCCATCAAAATTAGAGAAGTTATAGCTTTGTTTGTCTGGGTTTTTATGCTAGCCTTGGTATGTTTTTAAAATAATTAATCTGAGAATAATACTGTCAGATTTGTATAACTCATAAAAACAATTTAAGTTAGTGAAATTAAACTATAAGATATTTGAAATGACAATGATTCCTTTTATTTGTTGTAAAAATACCTTAGCTAAGCACTGATGGGTTCAGAGCCTTATTCCGTAATGGTGTAAAGAAAAATTATGAATCTCTTTCTTTAGAGAACATTGCAATGCTTGAAAGGGTACTGCTAGATGGTCTCTAAAATAAGACACTTTTATTATACCTTAGTGCACATATCACTGCTCTGCTATTTTAAAACAGAAAATACAAGTGAAATTTATTAATAGAGTCATTAACCATCTTTCTGGGGCTCCCTGATTAATTGAATTTACAGAGTCAGTGCTAAGATCCACACACAAAACCTCCTCCAAACCTCCAGCAAGCTCCAACAGAACCGTAGAAGTGCTGGAAACATCACTGTTTTGTACAGGGAACTGGAAAGAACTCACACATTACATGCAAAAGACTCAATTTTCAGAATGAGGGAGAAGTGTACAGCACAGTCTGGAAATACAGGACCTTTGGCATACTGGCACTTGGCAAATCTCGAGCTTTTGTTCTTGCATTAATTCTCCTACGAGAGCAACGAGCAGTTAAATGTAATACATAATCAAGAGAGAGCTTGCTGTTGCTCATGGTCTGCAAACGTGCACATAGCCCTGCAGCCTGCACAAGGCCCTGCAACATAAACTATTCCCATAGGTAAGTGTGCTTATAATGAAGCCATTGAATACACTAGGATTCCATGTTTTAATCTGGGAAGAAGCAGTACATCTGTAAATGCGACTCGACTCTGAAATACCAAGAGAAAACTTAATATGTCTATTGGTTACCCTGGCAGCTCAATGAGGTATATCTCTTTCTAAATTTCCTGGCAAAATAAGCGAGTTGTGGAAGAAGATTAAAAGACGACGTCCATTTAAGCTTTGGCCACTACTCTTGTATCTCTAATCCCATCCACTAGGGAAAGCTGTTTACTAACTTCTGGTTTCAGACTCAGAGGTCACTGATTAGCCTAGACATCCCTCAGCAGCTAAAATAGCATATCACAGGGGAGGGGATGGGGACCACATCCATTCTTGTTCAAGTAGAAAGAGGAAAAAAAATGAATTTAAAAATAAGCACCTGTGAAAGCAGAAATACAGAAGGTATTTTCCAGATAGCAGCTCATAAAAGAACCGGACTTAGTTGGAAACCATTTGATAAATGTGGGGCTTAATTCCAAGAAATGGTTTATTTTCAAGTTATATTCATAATAAAAGTGGTAATTTGCTAATATTTGGAGGAGAAATGTAACAGAAGAAATGTATGCTGCTTTGGAGGAGCAAAGAGGCTTATTTTGCCTATATAAAATGAGTTTATGAAGTATTTTTAACTGAGTTATTTTAAGACATGCTGAGGAGTTGGCAGCCATGGAGAATTACTTAGCATAGATAAAGAGGCACGAAGCTTGAACAAAACAGGAATTACTGCATATCATGCTGGGCCTGAGGTTACTTTTTACCTCTTCTTGTCATTTAGGGGCCAGTCATAAATGAGGGCACCACTGCAGTACTTTCCCGGCTTGTGCCATGTATTTGTCATGTATTTTTTTTTTATTTTACAAAACCATTGCAAATTTGAGACTGTTATCAAATTCTACATTAAAAAATTAAAAAAAAAAATTAAAACTAATTTTGCACTGGATGTAGTTCAAAACAGGAAATTTGATACTCATTTTGTAAAATGAATAAAGACCGCGGCAGCACGAATGTGCTTGTGATAGTTTCAAATGAAATAACATCAAAACCCCTGGAATTACACTGTATATAACTTACAAGATGAAATCAGGCTTACCATGAACATAGTGCACAGCGTGATGCAGCTTTTGTGTCACAGCACGCAGGCCCTAGTAAAAACAAAGAAGAAATAGATTCAGTTTTTGGAAATGTAAATTATGTTTGGATACAGCAAATATAGAACCCAGAAAATACAGTCCAAACATTTAAAGCCATCTGATCTAATTTAGATCCAAATGGCTTTATTACATAAGCAATAAAATTAACCTCTTGCATTATTTCTCCAGCGCACTGGCTAGAAAGTGAGTTGTAAAAAAATCCAATATAACTGAAGAATTAATTTGTCTACCTAAAGAAAAAGTATCCAAGTGCTTACACAATGTAAACAACAGCCACCACGTTCGTTGCCTTTTATAATTATTCTGCAGCATTGAGTTTTCTAAGTCTTAAATAGAACAGATAACCTAGGTTTATCCTTAAGAATTATTTTCAAGGGAAAAAGGTCCAGTAAAGAAATATGTGAGCGAATCAGAGCACAACAAAGTTTAACTCAGTTATTTTTAGAGGATACGAAAGCAACCGTTTATTCCAAGAATTACATCAAGACAAACATCTAGATATCACTGGTTTACAAACTTCTCTACAGGATTACTATATTTTCCAAGGAAGACGCTATTCAAAAACATCTGGAGATGGATGATTTTAAGTAAATAGAGACACAATAGTACACGTGTATTATATTTGCACTAAGACATAACTTGATAAGTACACAGCCTTGTTAAACAGACCATCTTCTCACAACCAGATAATTATTTCACTAAGCCATGAGGCTAACGCAGAGTTACATGCGATGACAGCCTTGGAACAGTTTCAAAAAACATTCAGTACCAATTTTCTTTTTCAGCCTTTTTAAAGCACTATTGGAACAACACAAAATGATGCACAAACCGAATATGCCACTGACAGCCAAAAAGTACTCAATTCCATGAGTACCAGTGTACACTGCACACGTTCACGCTGGAAGTTGCATACTGAAAGGACAATAGAACTTATGTGAGAGTCAAGGCTAAGCTGGGGAGGTTTCATCATTAATGAAACTGAAATCTGGCCAACAAAAAGGCTGACACACCTGAAACAGCTGCTAGAGAAACTAATGACAACAAGTTGTCAAGGAATTGTTGCATCCCACACAAAAGGAAGTAGCTGCAGTAGCTCCAAGTCAACATACTTCTTCCACCACCTGGGCCATCAATATCACTTTTGCATTTATTACAGTGTTTTCCATTAGGGAAATACATGAAAACAGCTGAAAACTTAAAGCCTCATAGTTTTCCAATTGTTTGCAGATTACTGAAGCTAAACAAAAACAGAGCAGCTCCTTCATAAACCTCAGTTTGCAGATAACTCCACGAATCAAGCACAAATCAAAAAAGGGAGACATATTAGGGGAAATATCTAAATGCAGCAACTTGAAAGTATAGCAAGTCTAAACAACTTCAGCAGAGATGGTGAAGATGGAAAGTAAACCGAGTGACTACTAAAGGAGAATCCCAGCTCAGAACTAAAAAGCAGCACAGACACAGTCATTGTATCAACAGAAATTCTCAGCTCTGTTTTGCCTATAGCACACTTCAGTGCTTACAGTTTGAGGCCGAGGTTGCAAAAAGTGTCTTTCTGCCTATGGTACAGCTGTGCCACTAATCCTCCTGCTTGTGTTAAGCTCACTGGTAAAGTACGTTCATTTGTGTGGCTTTGAGTATAAATTCAGAAGACAGTAAGCACTAAAATACTAGAGGAATAAATTCAAATGTCTCAACAGTGTTTTCATTATCATTTCTTTGGCTTTGTCAAGGCAGCATTCTCAATATTGGAAAAGATAACAAAACCATGGCCATGCTATAAATCCGAGAGTAATCAATGCAAGTTTTAAAACGCACTGTTACTTTCATGAGGAATTATGTAAGGCCCCATCAGATCAATATTTCTTTACGCTTTTAGGTGGCATTTCCAGAGTTTTGGAAAATTGCAGCTGTTAAAGGTCACGCAGACTGTTCTTAAGCTCCCTCAGTGTGCTCTTAGAAAGCCAGTCACTCATGAGAAAAGTTACTTTCTTAGAAAGTTTATTGTTAAACAAAATCCTTTGTGCTTCATTTTTTTTTTTTCCCCTGAACAGCTTAATCCTTTGCTGGAGCAGAAATAGAGAATGCTAGCAATCATGCATTTCTCCACACTCAGCTGAAGAAATGAATAACCATACACAAATTGATAATCAAAGAATTTGATATAGAAAGAACAGTTTACCAGTTTTAAGAACATTTTGATGAGGGAAAGGTTTCATCTTTCTTGGTCTAACTGAAGATTTAGACTGAAGTTGCAACTGAAGAAAGCATTGCAACTTCCAATTTATTCAGGATCCTAAGGAACTGCAAGTCCAACAAAGCTGAGGTGACAAAGGCAGATTTGGTAAAAAAAAAAAACCAGCTTCTCATAAGAGAATAGATTCCATCCATGGAATAACGACACAAGAGTTCGCACTCTTCAACTTCCTGAAGGGAGGTTGTGATGAGGAAGGCTTCAGCCTCTTCTCCCAGGCAACAAACAGGACCTGAAGAAGGACTGCAAGTCGTACCTGAGGAGGTTTAGGTTAGACATAAGGAAGAACTTTTTCTCTTAGAGTGGTCAGGCAATGGAATGGCTGCACAGGGAGTTGCCATCCCTGGCAGTGCTCAAGAGGAGTCTGGATGAGGAGCTATGAGATATGGTTTAGTGCTGGTGGCAGCAATGGTGATGGGAGGACAGTTGGACTAGATCATCTTGCAGGTAGAATCATAGAATCACAAGGTTGAAAACTAAGACAGTTTTGAGTATGTATTAAAGGATTCTTTCAAAGTAAAGAGACTTTCAATTTCATCTCAGATGTTCACTTATTGCCAGATGTCTTGAAGAGATGTAACAATTTCATTTCTTTTTACAGTTACTTCTCTACATTTTGTAAAGATACTTAAGCAGCCCAAAGTAAGATAAGCGTTACAACCAATTCCAGCCAGCTAAGCTGAGCCCAGAAACCTTACTGACCCAGGAACCTTACTCATACACTGACCCAACACCGTTCCTTACAAATCATGCAAGAGCAGAACCGCCATGGCTCCAATTTTAACAAAGTAAGCTGAGGATGAAAGAGACTGGTTGTGGGACTCAGATATATCAGCTGGATATTCCTTACACCAAGTAAAACTTGAAAAATACTGCATGTTGCCTTTTTATGAGACTCAGCACATCTGCTAGGCTTGCTTGTTTGCCCACTGTACCACACCCAGCACTAACTTCATCTCAACAGCATTTTCATCCATTTTCAACAGTGCAAGTACAAGGGTTGTTTTTTTGTTGTTGTTGTTTGTTTGCTTGCTTTTTAAACACGAATAAAAGTTCAGACAAACAGAGCCTGCAAGTATTTTTGGTCTCTTAAGCTGACTTGTAAAGTTGCAGAGTTAAACACATTCTTGAACTCAGTCTCAGAGATGCTTTCATATTGCTAAGACTGCATGCATTTAGTATTCTGTGGCAATTTATGAACAGCACTCAATAGGTTTATTTTTAGTAAGTGCACCTCATTCACACATTTTGTAGTGCTGCATGGGGATTGCTGATCTGTATGCATGACTGCAGTGATAAGATCTGGCAACATTCTTTAATAACTGTTTAAACTGTTCTCATCGTGTGCTTCAAGCAACATACAATTATTCCAACACCTAAAAAGAGCTCTTTCCACTTGCAGGATTTTCCACTACTCAATATGTGCACCCCTGCCATCTGATAGTTAAGATTTTCCATTATGTCCTTGATTTGATTGACTCTTTTATAGGCAATGGACAGATATGCACACATTGCTCGTATGAAATAGCTTAAATGGTAATTACAAAGGCTGTAATGAAAAATTATTATTTTGCTGCACAAATCCATGAAGATCAGCCTAAAAACCTGCATCACTACATAAATGAAAGTATATTGGTAGATACAGAAGCTTAAAATTCAATAGATGACATCAGTATTTTGCATAATACTGTACACAGCCAAAATTGATACAGTAGCTTAGGTCAGAGCTGCCTTGTATTTTCCAATTTACAACAAGTTCCAGTAAATTGCATTCACTGCAGCATCACTGAATTTCTTCCCACTTGATCTCTGAATTGCCTAGAACAATGCTGCTGTGCTACAAACAATAACATCTCTTAAGAGAAACAAAGTTGAATTTGTTGAAGTAATCATGAACAATGATTTTGAATCAACATTAATGCTTTTATTAATACAAAAGAAAGCAGAACTTTGGGTGGAGCAGGGACAAATGAAACAGTCACCTACATGAGCCATGGCCCCAGGAGCAGAGATCTCCTGATGACTCGTGCTCCCATCCCACGTGGTAGAACAGACCCCAAATGCACACTCCGCTTGGCCCTCATATCCTAGGGCAACTATTACTGATGTTTGAACATTGAATGAATGACACTCTAGACAAGGTAAATGGTTAAAAAAAACTTCCCATTTTCCTGAAGCGGATGCTGTAAGCATATATTGTATGAAGTACAAGGGCTAAGGCATGAGCAAAAATTCCAAAACACTGCATGTGCAGTTCCAAAATGGAATCACATTTGGAGGTCAGGAAAGACAACAGGAAAGATAAGCCACGCTGATGTCAGGGAAACAGGTTATCGTAGAAAGATGCATTGTTCTTGGTTTTGCATTTGTTTCTTAATGAAATGGTCATTACCAGGCAACTTGTGCCCCTTTCACCCAATGATACGGACCTCTACTACACCTTCAATTTTTTCCATCTTCCATAAATATATTATTATCCCAAGTTTAGCTTACAATGAGAAATATACTCAAATCCTGGAGAAAGATGAGATACAAGTAATTATAGCATTACAAAACAAAACTGACAGCCTGTGTGTTAGCTCAATATGTCAAAAAGACAGGCAGTAAAGCCTCTCAGTAGCTGTGTACATCTACTGTCATCTCTCATCAGGTGAAGAACTGGAAAATCAGCAAGTGCTGTGTTTCCTCACTGTATTCTATGAATCAAGGATGCTGTTCTAAAGAGGCTGTTGTTGTCTCTGACAGGACCGAGCTAGAAGTATGAGCTTGAAACACTGCCCCAGAGCAGTCAAATATTTTCAAACATGCAAACCTGGAGCTTTCCATCAGGGTGGTAACTGACAAATATCAAGGGGAGATCTAGGCACTCTCAGTCACTCCTAAAGCTAGAAGAAAAACTATTGATAACAACGATTCTCCACTGGGGTGCAAAAACTATAGATGTGTTATTCAAAATAATCCCATTTGTTTTATCTGGAGATCCGAGATCATCAGTGCCTTCACAATTGCTTTCATTTCACTAGTGGGAATTAGAAGACAAGAGCTGCCCTGCATATATCTGATGTTACTGTGTAATGTCCAAACCATAACTGGAATTGGCCATGCCGTGACCACTACAGAAGTGGCTTAAGACCTCATAATCTAATGAGCAGCCTGGAGGTGTTTTGTCAATGGAAACATTACTCAGAAAAGAAGGAATCGGGTGAGGTTTTTTTCATTTTATTACATTGTCTGTATTTTAAAGATGCAGACTCCAAATAATTTTGAACAAAAAAAAATTCAACAGCTAAGAAACATACAGACCTCAATCGACAAGTTACATATGCAAGTATTCCATACAGTGATGATTCTATATGTAAATACTTGTTTCATTCTAAGTGCTAGAATCACACTTTAAAAAGAAAAATAAAGGTGATGTCTGATCTTCTCCCTGAACCTCACTCAGATCCAAAGAGGGTGAACTCCCTGTTTTTCTGAAATTGTCTTGATTATAAGAACATGAAATAACTCAAAACACACGGTGCATCTTTACTGCATGTTTCATATGGGTAGTTTCTAAATTTCTCATTCTACTGCTAACATATGACTGGATTTGTAGCAGAACTCAAACTACTTCAAACAAAATCAGAAAATAAAACCATTATGACCAATTAAATGCAAACTCCTTCACTGTTCACACTTACAAGCACATCTTAAGTTGGAGTTACTGGTAATTCCTTGAATACATTTGGCAGGTTCTAGAATGTTATCTGGGCCAGTAGAATCATCTGGTTAAAAACAACTATATGATATTACATAGCTTTACATCTGTGTTCAGCACAAACAGCACACTGCTTTCCCAGGTCAGTTCAGAGACCCAGTGAAACCTATTGTACACTCTGAGACTGTACAGTAAACACTAAAAATTCAAGAAGTGAGATTTCTAATGGAGTCTCAAAAACTACAATTTGGATTTTTTTTTTCCAGAAATAAGTGAAAAAGATTTTTCTAAAAATGCTGTTCGGAACCTAACAAAAAAGCAGGTTGTCAGGCATTCCCAGCTAGAAATCACACATTTCTCAGGCACGTAAGGTTTCTTGGCTACTTACAGCGATGCCGTGTGATGAGCTGGCGTTCAGCCAGCAAACAGCACAGTAGCCAGCTTCCACACGGCTAACTGCACATGAAAAGGGAATCAGATGGAGTAGCCGCATATTGCTAGCTACTGCCATCTACCTCTGCTGCAAGGCAACCTTACCGTGACAGCACGGGCACAGCCGCACCACATGGCTCTTCGTGCTAAATCAGACCTGCTATCGGCTATGAGCCAAAAGCAGGGGAGGGCAAAGAAAAATCGTAAACATTTCGGAGGGATAAATGACCCGGCCATAGGCATACAGAGAGATGAGTAAGACAGATGTACTTGCAGCAGACAAAGGAAATCCACACAAGGTACCAGAATATACGCTTGCTGTGCACTGTTACATAAGAGCGATGCTCTGAGCCGTCTGTGTGACAGCAGAAGCTGTCACCAAGGGATAAGCAGAAACAAAGCAAGCAACCTGATTTAGCAAGAACATGAGTTCACTGATATCAACAAATGACAGCTTTAATGAACACAGTCACTCAGGTATTTTCCTTTAGCAAGGATTTTAAAACATAAATCTAACTGTGGGAAAGAGAAGTGTGTCGTTCTCTCTGACTGGTCCTATATGCACCAGCTATGAACTGCTCTATTATCCCTGACCCTACAGATAAGCCTCTCCTTTGGTTCAGCTATTCATATTTTTAAACCTCTTTCTACAAAGAATTATCATGCTGAAGACCAAACTGACTTTCAACCGTACCATTATTAAACACTACGTATTCCTCCAGATTTACTTTTTAAACAGCTTGTCATCAGTAACTCTGAGCTTCACTGTCCTGACTGCATAATGAACTGCTCTCCTTAGGCACGGCTCCTTTCTTTCCTTTCTACTTTCCTAGTAGATGCAAACATAAAAGAACTTCTAAAAGTTATTTAACAAAACCTGATATCATTTTCTCCTTAGAAATCACCACAGCTGCTCAGGGAACCTCATCTTCTCTGCAGATTTGTTAAAAGAAAGAAACAAAACAATACTGGTCTCAGAGCCACTGAAATTTCTATTGTATGGATATTTTTATTATTTTAATTTATTCATAAAGAAATACTTTTAAGGATTCTGCTCAGGATTTATCAGCATTATTGCATAAGTCATTCAACAGCTTCCCCCACCATGTACTTTTCTCAACATGTAAATTTTTTCAAGTTATTTCTAAGGCAATAACTCGATATCAAAAGTTTAATTTCAGAGTGTGACAGATGACAAATTTTCTCCCTATTTAAGTGCTCCCCCCATAGTGCTATTCTAGTCTTGCAGAATATAAATGGCCAGCTGAAAAAAAAAAAATTAGGATGAGAATTACAAAGTATTTTCATAGTCATCTACTCAAAAAGCATTTTTCAAGGTTTTTCATTAAAGCAGTGTCCAAAACTCACATTTAAGAGAGAGGATTAATGTTGGGGGGAAGGAGCTTCTCTTCCCAAATGATGCTGATTAAAAAACATTCCTTCAAGAGCTTCAAAGACTTGCTCAGCATTATGTCACATCACGTTAACCATATATATATTGTAAACACTTTTATGATATTGCAAAAAGAAATGTTGTTGGTCTGCTCTACATATAGAAAGGAAGCTTTCTGTTATATAAAGGACTGCAATCAGTTTAACACAGCAGCTCAGTGAGTGCTTAAATGCTGAATTCAGGCATATTACCAAGCTTCCATGTAAGAAAGATAAATTAACCTTAATATTAAACCCTAACTGTCTGGGAAAACTGTTAACCTGTTTAGTAATGCAGGGAAACCAGGTTTCAGCTCCTGTTCTGCTTGCTGCAGTAACAGATGCTCACAAGGACATTTGCCACTCCACACAAGGCATTCTGACTGCTCCACAGGATGGGCTGCGCTCGCAGTGAACTTCCACACTACTTTTTAGAAGTTTAGAAGACAAAATGATATTTTTTTTCCTCCTTTCTTCTGGCTTGTTTGTTTTCCAAATACCACTAGAGATTTTCAGCTGATGTGCATGGGAACGTAACTTCATTCCATTTCAGAGAATCTCTCTCAAGCACCAGAGATAGCTGTGCATAGACTGAGGCAATCCCCAAAAGAACAAGGACTATAATTCTGTTTCAGTGTAGTTTTGCTGCTGGCAGAGGACATCCTGAAAGTGCAGTGGTCATCCATCCATACCCGAGGCCCACCAAGGGATAACCTGCAGTTTAACTAAAGCTCTCACAGAAAAGAGCTGTGTAACACTGATATCACAGCATTTTACTGGAAAGGCAGATCCCAACTATAGGCATCTCACTGTGAATTTAGGAAACTAGAAGCATCCCCAGCATTTTATGCCGTGCTTTAATGCACTTATTTTTTAATTCACACACATGAGGGGCTGGATATCCATGCCTCTGTGTGAGCTATAGCACCACGGGGAGATCCAAGCCGGAACCCCAGCAGAAGCTCATGCATGCTCACATTGTGATGTCTCAGAGCCATTTAGAGCCAGCAACAACACTGAGGTGCTGCTCATTCCAGAGGCAGCTCAGACACCCCTGCTTAGCGCCCACCAGCTACCAAGGACTATCGTGGTACTTTTTACCACCAAAGCACAACGCCTCCCTGGACCACAGAGTCAGGATCACTGGAGAACAGACTCAAGTTCCCCCAAAGTAATCTCAACATTCATTGGGCACGTACTAAAACTCCACATTTCAGAAAGTATTTACTTCTCCCCATTCTCACAAGGCTGGTTCAGTTGTTTCTCTGTAACAAGGTAAAACTATTTTCCTTATACAGGCTTCCAATGCACCAGAAAAACAGTTGCAACATCTCCAAGAATATAATGCAAAGATACTTTTCCAAACTAAGTTCAATACACTTGTTCTAGCTGTTCCACCCCCTGTACATAATGGATCCTGCAGTCCAGAAACGTACTACTGCATGTTATAACTACTGTAATCACTATGCCCAAATGCAGCGCTCAGCCATGCGCCGGTTGATTTTGCATCCTCTAGTTAAGGAAAAGAGGAAAAAAAAAAATAATCAGAGGGTATAACCATATCTCCTGCGTTCACATTCAGTCAATCACTGATGAGAATTCTGATGTGGAGCTCATGAGGGGATGTATATTTATCAAGGAAGCAAACAAACATGGGAAAAGTATGAGGAAGAGAAAAAAGGAGCCATTGAGCTGTCTGGAACAGCAGCCCCAGTCAGAGCATGCTTGGAGGTATTTCAGTTCAACCACCTTCCTTAAGATTTGATGTTTATTGTTCTTTCTCTATTTTTAAAGAGTTCCAGCGCTTTCTTGATACAGAACAGAAAAACAAAGCAGATGAAAGGAAATAAGCCTGATGAATCATCTCTATCCTCAAACAGAAGCAGAGTACTGAGATATCACAATCTTTTCCTTTTCTCCCCTTCTTTTTCTTGTTTTGATGTCACCAGAAACAAAAATACTGGTCAGGGCAGACGAAAAGCAGCCTACTGAAGGTCCAAAGCAGCACCAGAAGGATTATTCTCAAGCTAATTCTGGTCAAGTTTGAGGAAACAGCTTTTACGAGGCCCAGTAATCATGATATGGTATTCTTTCCTACTGCAAGATGACCCAAAAACTGCATGTTGGATATTTCTGATTAATCCTCTGCCTTTGTCATTTTTAATTTCTTTACAGCATTAGTTTTCACAGAAGAATACTATACAAGGTCATTTTGGAGTATGCAAATTATTGATGGGATCATAATGACAATGCTTTTTAATTCATGACACGTGCTCTGCCTGTATTAATGTCCATGACTCAACAGCAGCAATCAGATAAAACTTTCTCTAACTAAAATACAGAAATTATTTTCACAGTATATACAGAAAGCTGAGTCCTTTTAATTACAAAGCAGACAACGGGCCATTTTACCAATTAAAATGTGACAGTGCCAGTGAGCTTTTGTTGTGGTTGCTATTTAGTTTGATTCCTTATCTATCCCTTTTACAGGCTATAGGAGAACTTTTGGAAAAAGGTTTCCACAAGCTCAGAGAAACACTACATTGTTACCTTCATTTCATGGTTTATAGGTCTACTCCATCCAAATTCTTCATAAGAGTAATAATTGGAGTGCAATACCAAACACTCTTTTTGAGAGCTAAGTGATTATGACCAGCCTTCTATCAAATGCAAAGCGGCAGTCCTTCTGTAAAGCATTAAAGAAAAGCAGCGTGCATTTCAAAACCCTTTTTAGCTCTGAGATCTGTGCTGCAAAGCTTTCCCCCACACTATTGTCACGGAAAGGCAACAGCGACAGCTTCCCAGCTCCAGCAGGAAGCCACCCACACACAGAACCCAGAAGCTGTGCCTTGCTCCACTGGCTTCCCCTGTCCAGGCCCAGAGACGATGCTCCCCATCCTACAGCCCTCCCCTGGGGATTCACCAGCTGCCGTAGAAAACCACTCTGCAACCCTCTGCATTGCTCTCAGCCCGCTCAACAATAGGACTGAGGAGCAGAGCAGGTTTTTCCTAGAGAGGCCCATTTCATCTTCTGCTTATCCTGCCCTCAAAACACATTGCAGTCGCAGCACGTGTGTTCCCCATGTGTTCTGAGGTGCCAGAACCAGGCTGATGCGCTGCTCCCCCTCAGCCACTGGGAAATGCATTGTGAGGATCAGGGAGTACACACAAACAGAAAGCACAGTCTGCTGCAAGTCCCTGCACTGCAAAAGAAATGCCAGAGGCAAAACTTAGCTTATTCCCCATGAAGGTAGCATAAGGGATGATATATTACTGCCCTGACAATTACTTCCGTGAAGGTACCTGTTCATCACTGGTATTTCCACAACCGTTAGAATACGTCTTGGCTGCAGTTTTCTGTGACAAGGGGTTTAGTTAACACCTGTGTGCTGCCTAGGTTTAGAAAGAACCCTCCATTTGGATTAGAGATTTTTGGTTTTACTGCACTTCTGTACAAGGAAACAACACCGGGTTTGAGTATGTGGTTAGAATAAGTTGACTGCTCGAGATCATTTCCAAGTCTGTGAGCAAATACTTCAGGGAATAGAGAAATAAAATCAGGCTGTTTTAAAGTTATGACACCAGATTATATTTGTCGTCCTTTGCTGATCCACTGTGCCTTCTAGCAAGGGAAAAACCAAAGGAGAGCCCAGAGGAAAACACGCTGCCATCACCTGAATAAAAGATGGTTTCAGTTGTACAAGACCCTAGATATATTTCATGAAAATACATGCAGAGATAGTAATTATAACATGATTTGGAGGCCTTGTTTAAAGAAAAAAAAAAAAAAAAAAAAGCTTACTTCACTGAATAACTGTAAGTGATGAACTAAACTGATGTGAGATTTTTGACCTTACTGGAGATGACCAACATCCTTGGTGGCTCCAACGTGTACAAGTATGGCCAAGCCAAAAACAAAAATCTCAGGAAGTTCTGCATAGAAATCACAAATACCAATAATTATTATCATGAAAATGCATTGGATTACATAAATTCCAATTGATACCAAATATTTAACTTCACACAAGCACCCACACACCAAACTAATGAAGCTGGAAGGCGTGATCACTATTCCCTTCGACAAGAAGTGAGCCAATAAATACAAGTTGGCAAAGCATTGGTGTTACTTTCCCTAATTGTTTGCAAAGGTAGAAATGCAGCAGGCTTTCAGCAAGTAAAAACAGTAAAACCAGCAGCTGTCCACAAACAGAACAAACCAATCAATACTGCTCAGAGGTCGGTATTACCAATTACTCATAGGAACTGGCTTAATTATTTTTCCAGTTTCCCCATATGGATCCCTCTAGATAAACTATTCAAAGCCTTCACCCATCACTGTCACCATTTGTTTGGTTAATGAACCATGAAAGCAGCTCTGCTCTCTCTGCCTCTTTTCTAGGTACTCCTAGCATATACAGAGCCCAATGTAAGTGGTGTATTTTTCAGCCCAGCTTTATTTACTGCCTGAACTAAAGTAGGTTATTCATATACCTACAACAGTACCCCAAAAGCCACTTTTCCAACTTATTTTACTTACAACAAAAGACAACACATCCTGCTTTGCAATTATTTCCAAAAAACATATTTGATTCACAAACAATGCATCTTAGACTATCAAAGAACCAGAAGCAATATCACATTCTTCATGGGATAATATATTCATTTTCTATCTGAGAATGAGGAGTACAATTTAACATGATTTAAAGGAAGCTGAATCATCCCTATGTGAAACAAGCCAGTATGATTAACCCAGTCCATATCACAAGGGACAGGACACAGCATCTACTGGTTTTTACCTAGTACAGGTAGATCATTAGTTCATATTTTATGAAACAAGATACATATTTACATAATACAGTCTTGCAATTAAACCCATTGCTTTTCCTTTTTCCTAAAGCTTCTGCTTCGTATCATTCCTTTTACTTAACTGCAAATCCATTCTACTTTACACCTGGTAACTGGGAAACTCCTATACTCACAACACTTGAGATTAAATAGTGTTGTAGAATAAAACTGCCCAAGAACAGCATGCTGGTGGAGAGTTTTATTTCCATTGGCAGTTTAAACTACACAACATTGACATGTCATGATTCTCCCTCAACCATCAGAAAAAATAAATTAGAAAATAAGTAAAAATCAAGGTTCAGCAGTTATGTTACATGCTGTGCGCTTCGCCTGTAGCCCTTCAAGCAGCCAAGCTGCCTGCACCAGAGGAACAGCTTTTGCCTGGGATGCTTTTTATTTTTCACATTTCTCCTGCTATTGCCCGTTTTTCTTAGGAACAGAAAGGACTTCAACATTTGGTACAAGGCACAAGCTTACATCCTAAGAACAAAGGGCATCCCCAAATGAAAATACTTAACTGTTTGGTTGGTTTTGAGGCACGTATACTTAAATAGAAAAGAAGCACAAAATCACTCAAGCTGTTTAAAAGAAAATCGTACACACATCATCACAGCAAAAAGAAATGTCAGTTTGAATCCTAACAGACCTTATAATTACATTTTCTCTCAATGATAGTTTACCTCCAAGCCATACCCCCTACATTCTGTTAAGTGCCAAAAACACAGAAGCACATTCCCACCAATGTTCCTTCAACGCCTAGCACATCATGCTCACTATTTGACCCATTTGCAGTGTTCCCAGTGGCACACAAAATACATAATTATGGAAAAATACTGGATTTATTTCCATCAAATAAGCTCTGAAGTTTCCTTCCAAAGCAACCCAAACCAATCACGGTCCATTCAACAAATGCACTGCAAAGATTAATTTAAGAGAGTCGGGTTGCTTTTCCTACAGGTACCCAGAAAAACTCCCAAGTTGTGTTTATGGCAAAGAGGGATTAGCAATGACCCAGATTTCTGATCTATGAAGACATACTTCCCCAGCCTTTCCACATGCCAAAACAGCAGTTTACCACCACATGTAACAAAATCCTTGAAGTTTTAAAACCCTCATTTTATGTCTTCATTGTATCATATATTCAATTTAGAATATTTATTTACAATTTTCTCTACTCCCATTTGATTTACTTACATACTTATTCCAAATAATGGATGTTTTCCCTTAATACAATGTAGTTTAAGTGTTTTTCCTTCTTCAAGGCCGAACCACCACTGAAGATTCCAGCTGTTCACTTCAGCCAGCTCAAAATGACCAATTTTTGGAAAAGGAGAAAAGACTTGTTTTGTTTTTTAGGTACATCCATTTTCAGCTCTCTTAGATTGGCCATCTAAAATCAGTGGCCAGCTTTACAGTAGCTCTTGGTCTTCACTTTTTCGTATACTTGCCTTTGTATTTTAAAAAACAAAAAGCTTTCAGGAACTTTCAGAAAGACCCATACACACAGACATAAAGAAAGTACATATTTGATTGTAATATCCTAGAATCAGGATCCTATTGATAAGGAATACTGTGCGAAACAGAGACCATCATTTATAAGTAATGCTGTTCCGTTACTCTCTATGCATGCACCTGTATTTTGAGCAACACAAGGGCCTCCTTTTCAGGGACTTCTCAGTAGTATCTGAAGGTGCATCTCATCTTTCATTAGTATATTTTGCATTTTTAAGGGAATGTAAACTTAAGACAGCACAGTGGCTTTTTGTTTCATTGGCTTTTTTCTCCCCCTAAGTTAACATATTAGACAATAGGTGAACAGAATGTGAGATTGTTTCAGTTGAATAGCATCTCATCTGCACGAAGCATCTTCCTCAACACCAGATATTTATCACAAGCATGTTTCCATTAACAGAGTACAAAATTGACTAGCCTGACTTCCTTAGACATGCAACATTGCAATAAGAAACAGAAATACCGACATTCATCATGTTGAGGCAAAGTTTTACCACTATGTGTAGACAGGCAGGTAATTCACAGAACAGCAAAACTACTCTCATAGAGAACAGTTTATTATTCTATAAGACTTGATCAATACTCTTCAACTTTATGAACTGTTTCATTCAAGTTATTGTTTCTCTGGCATTTCATTTAACTGAAAACAAGGTTTAAACCAAAATTACAGAACAAGGAGGCACTGACGCCCCTGTGTGGAGGTCCAGGGCAGGCATGAGGTCTCCCATGGGCTCTGCAGCTCCTGTATACCAGATGCTAAGAAGGGTTGAGCATCACAGTGAAGCAATCCAGTTTTCAAGTCCCGTTGCCACTAACAGGAACTGCCGAACCATCAGCATCGTTTACAAATCTTGCCACCAAACGCAATACCTACGTAAGAGCAACTCCTTCGGCAGTGGAAGAGGGAGCTCATGGAGTAAGAAACTGAACTATGACTGAGGGTAGAGCTCCTGATAGGAGCCAAACATTTACATACATCACTAGACAGCCAGTATAAACAAACACATCAGAAACATCAAATTGATTCCCTAATTCTTAGCTGCAACCTGCCCCTGCCCTCACTTACTCCAAGAAACACATGCAAGGCCTATGCTGTTTGCACCAAGCAGAAAGAAAAAGCAGTAGTGCAAGTTCACGTGCGAGTAAGCTGAACTGTGAAAAGGAAATGACAAAAATGAACTCTGTTTTAATAATCTAAACTGAATATTGTTACACTCGTCTTTCAGCTCACACTCATTTGCAAGTTTTTCCTCATTTCAATGGCAGTTTACAAATCTCGCTGAAGCTTAATAAAAAATGATAGTGTTTCATGAACATAAACTATTGAAAAAGCTGCCATTTATTACCACAATGAAAGAAGAAATAGCACATCTAATATATCCCATCTGTGTAAATGGTGTTAAGCCCATGCAAAACTCATTGTGGGTCAGAACCCAATTATTCTCCTTTTAGGTTATTCAGTGCAAGCGGGAAGTTGACGTTAGCTCAAATTCCAGCAGCAGAAACATGAATATGAACCACAGTTCCCAAGATTTTATTATGCTGAGGCACATTTTCAAAATCAGATAATTCTCAAGTTTTTAAACCTTTTAATGCTCACTTTAAGTTGACTTCACACAATCAAGATTTGCGCTGGAAGTTATTTATATAGGCTCACAATTGTTTTTCAGAGTCCTGCTCATCTATTTGTGGAGCTGCTTCCAAGACTTTTGACTCAATCCCAACAGTATTGGAGTTGGGGCAGTTAAAGGCTGTATAGATTTCAAAATATAAGCAGATGTTTTTGTAGAGCATTTTATCTTCTGCTGTCTTTTTTTTTTTTTTTTTTTTTTTTTTTAAGATCTAATCCATATTTTTAATCATCGGCCCCCAATGCTATCTGGACAGCTTGGCTACTTCAAACACACCAGTTTATTTGCATAAAGCAAAAAAAAAACCCCAACAAAACAAACCTCACAACTAACACATCAGAACAGCTCCGGGGCACCTACTTGGAGGTAAAAGCTTAGTGTGAGGGCCATTCAAACTTCTTCCCCTGCCTTAGTCAGAAATGAATTCCTGACTATCATTGATAATTTCTACTATCTGCTGATTTGCCATAGCCAAAATACTTTCAAAAATACACATTCTTAGACAAAACCTTACTAGGAAATCTACAGAGGTGTAAATTGACAAGAAAGAAGATAGATGCAAGGCAGTAGGTCAAAGCTGACCTTATGTTATTGCCTATTACAACAGAAAAGAAGAACTGTACCTTAGGTAGAGATGAGAGCTTCTAAAGCAGCAATTCCCTATCTCAGCACCTTCATGCTGCAGTGGATGACTCGAATCTCTAGTCTAAACTGCAGTTATGTGGAACTACCCACAATAAGCTCGAAAGCCTTCAAATCTAATTTAAGTTGCACAGATTTGATTGTGTAAAGAGAAAACAATTAAAAAAAAAACGAGCAGGGCAAGAGATCAGGGCAAGTGAGAAATATCCAAATTTCTCTGATTTGGAGCGGATCAAGGGCCAAATCAGGACCCACATTTTGTATCAGACTACAGTCCTTGCGATAGACTAAAAAAAGTGTTCCATAAGCAGTCTGCATTATGAGATCCTTCTGCAACTCACAATGACTTGTTTCAAGATATTTCTATGTACTAGCTTTGGTAAACTACTGAGCACAGTAACTAGCTTCAGATGCTTATCTTAACATTCTTGGCAGAGATAGAAAGAGAAATAAAAAGTGGATAGGAAAAACAGTGGACAGACAGCACACATCTCCATTAAAAGAAATTTATTCTCCTGTACTACTTGATTACAAACTGTTACTGAAATCAGTAAGAAAAACAGGCTTATAGAGCCTGAAAGCAAACAACAATTTGTTTTCATTGCAATCCTGCAGCACCAGTACCTAGAGTAGAGCTAAGTTTTGACTCATGTTTCTTTCATCTTGTGGACCAAAAAGCACATGGAGCTCAGACGTATTCAGCCACTCTAAGGAGGAATTTCCCTGTTAGCCTAGAAGCAGACCTTCCACAAGTGCTCTCATGTTCTCCACCTCTTGTGATGCAAACACACACCTGACTTGCAATTGGTGCCAGCAAACCTACATGTGATCAACTAATTAATGAGCATTTAATATTCAAAAAGCAAGGCCAGCTAATTCTCTCACTGAGATTAAGAAAATGTTTATCGTTAATGGCAGCTACAGGTACATTTATGGTCCTGCAACTCAAATGCAGTATCTTGAGCCCATAGGCAGGGACAGATGCACTAATGCTGCTCACAGAAAGATGACTTCTCTTTTCGTAATTGCTTCCCACTAATTTTGTCACTGACATACCAGTAATTACTATTTCTAAATGCCTTCCCCTCTTTCTTCATTTTTAATTATACTGTGTCAGCACCTAAAAATGTACAAACCACGCAGAAGATGAATACACATTTCCTACAAAGGCTACAGAGTTTTCAAAGGAAGGAATACAAGAGTAAGGTTGTTAGGCAGAAGACACCAGCTTACCTTTGCAGAGCTCTCTACGGGAGCCCCAGCTAAAGAAAAAAACCAAGATTTTCTGAAGGGATAGATCTAAGCAGCCGTAACACAAAGAAGAATTACATAAGCCAAAAGAGGAAAAGGAAGACACTGCCTCACTCTCACCATAAGTGTTCCATCAGAGAATCGTTTCTCCCTTAAAGACAAGGACAAAAAAACTTGCTCATTGCTCCTGCCAGTACAGGTACATCTTCCATCTTCTTCTGAAAGGTTTTTACTTCCTTTCCTTACAAGCTTTTCTACTGCATTTATATTACATCCTATAAATGATGAACCACTTCAGTGTCATGGAATATTGAATCCAACCTCCCACATGAACACATATCAGAATGTTTATACAAGTGGTGCATTTTCTTTGCAGAGCAGTTTCCAGAGGACAAGCAACATACTTAGCGCCTCCAACTACACGTGCAACACTTCTCCTGATTTGCTAATTGGAGCAGGTTAGAAGCAAGCAGGCTCATGTTGTCTGCAACTACTCATAAACCAGTGCAAAGTATCTACTGCTGAGAAGGCCTATACTAGAGGAGGCCCATAAAACAATGTTTCAGAAGAATTCTGTTGGATCAAAAATAAAAATGGCTTGTCTTCAAAAGGAAGTCAGAGAACTTGAATCACAAGTAAGATGAACTGCCACGGTTCAACTTTCTCAGATGTGGATAAGTTCATAGAAAAGTTCTTGATCACTCTTAGACCTGCTTCCCATCTCCAGAAAACAGTTTTACCAGCCAGAGGACTACAACAGTGCTCTGCCTGTTAAATAAGGTTGCCTTCTGATTCTCAGCTATTAAGAATTCATTCTTCTTCACGTGTGAGAGGGAATTACCTAATCCATCACAGATCATCCATACCCTCAGAATAGCACCTACAATTAGGGCATGCATCTATAATATTTTACCAGAAATTTAACCCTTATTCTTCTGACCCCTTAAGTTTTAATCCATCCAACTGTAAAGGCACTAAATCTATGGGGGGGGGGGGGGAAAGGAAAGAACTTCCTATTGAACTTCGGCTAATACGTAACAGACAACACAGAAATGTTGCAATGATGTTTACCTGCCATCAGCGTCCATCAGATGGAGTGCATTATCCAGTATACCTGTATTTTATAAGTAGTATAACTGTGGGTGTTTTTTTTTGTTGTTGTTTTTGTTTTAAATTTCAGTCACCTCACTCTTTTTGTCTCACTAAGTAACCTTCCCCCGGCTCTGAAAGGCACGAAAAGAATCACAGTAAAACTCTGGTTACTTTCTTTCAGTATTCCATTTTTTAAGTAGCAGATCTTCCCTATCATCAACGTACATTTACATGCATTTTGAATCATTTTATAAAATATTCATGGAGAAAAGGGGTGGTGGTAAACATTTTGATCTAATAGCAAAAATAGCCATTTGACAAAACTTTAAAATGCTGCTCACACTGTAATTGGTTTGCTGTGTTACTTAGGCAGTACGAAGAAGATGCATTAATTACTTAAGGGAATAGATCAAAAGTGTCCTTGGTGGGAGACACTTCTTGATATCCAGTGAAGAAAAAAATATTGCTGTTTAATACTTCTAAAATAAATATATCTTCAAACATCATGTTTTATACATATAAAGCAGATTCCAGCCCAGTTAGGAGCACACCATCCAATGATTATTTAAAACAGCCAGTTCCCCACCTTGGGTCTCACAAGTTCAGAGGAAAGTCAGAACTATCTAAAGGCTTTGAGAAGAACTCGAGAATTGCTTGAGACCAGAAAGAGTCATTTAGTGAAGGGCTTCAGCAGTTAACATAACTCTAAATAGCAGAAAGCTCAGTGGTACATAGCACCTAGCTCTATTTCTCTGACTTCACAAGTGTTCCAACAGGACAGGCTTTTGAGAAAAAGCTTCTAAATTATACAAGTACAATTTCTACTGCAAGGTCTCAGTGCTGATATAGATGGAAGCCCAAGGCTTTTCCTAGAGAAATCTGGTCCCCAGTATAGCAAAGCAAACATACTGAGACCTCATTCAAATCTCACTTAAGATGGCATAAACAAAACTTCATTAACCTGCAACAGAATTGAGAAGGAACGAAGATCCAAGTACTTAATTTCCATAATAAATACTGAAAGGTGTGTGCTCTTAAATATATTGAATTTAAGAGACAAAACCTCTAATTTCATTTCAATTTTTGTCTTAGTATCATTTCAACACAGGGTTAAATTGCAGAGGGGGAGCAGAAGGAGGCTGGTGCCATTCATCTCCATAACTGCTTCCAGCCTTGTGCCTGGGAGCAGCACTCCATAGGTACAGCCTGTTGGGCAGGTCTGATCTTTCTTTTTCTTTGCATAAGTAATATTTCATATATGTTTCATGTAGTTTAAGAACAAGCATTTGAATTAGACCTCTGTAAATCCTTAGTTTCTCCATTTTTCAAGGTCAGAAACATTCTACACTATGGATTTGGGAAATGAAAGCAGACCATTGCCAAAGTAAAGGAGGGCAATCAGCACTCCTGGATTCTGCTCACCAAAGTTGACGCATCACTGCTTTAGCTTTAAGCTTCAATTTAACTTAAATATAAAATTGGTGGTTGTTTTCCAAGCAGAAGCACTGGGAAGCATTTCAGTTAATGCTTGTAATTTAAAGTTTGAGAACTTCAAAAGACCTACTAAAAAAAGGATTGCTATTTTCCAGCAATCATTTTTGTAAGTATGGTAGGGAAAAAAAAAAAAATATTGCACACACACTCAGTGAAATTTTAAGAGACAGAACTGTAAGGCATTCCTGCTATAGTTACAACAATGCCAGTGTTCCTGGCATAGCTATGCTGCTGAAGAACACTGCTTAGTTCAAAGCTCAACATTATATCGTAGTTTCTCAAGTATCATGCTATTGGCACTTCTTGACAGTGCTTGACATGATACAGCTCCAGTAGGGTTGCATGTTCATTCTGCTGCTGTGCTGACAAATTCCATGTTACCACAATGCAGCGCAAAAAGACTTTTCTTTCCTTCACAAACTTCTCCTAGTGATAAAGGCCAAAACAAAATCTCTGAAAAACAGCCTGCTGTTACTGCAGTACCATCGCTCCCAAACTTTATGGTACCACCACTGCCAAAACCTTTTCTCTTCCAAATTTGACAGCTTTCTTTCTGTGGGCAGCAAACATCTAAGTACAGCAATTGTCATGCAGCTGTACAGTCCCAGTGAAGTTTGATCAGCTACATTCAAGCCAAGGTAATCTGACAGCAGGAAAAAAATGCCTCACTTGTTGGCTGAAGATACACTGTGCCAAACATTGCGAAGGCCTCACACCATTTACTACATAGTTAGGAGTGATCTCTGTGGAAGAATAACATCTCATCCATAAGATGCTGTAACCAATCTCATATTTGTCAGAGCGCCTCCCACTCAGAAACCAAGTGCTGCTTCTCAGCATTTTACTCAAAAATCATGGAAAAGGCAAGGGAAAGAAAAAACCAACACCTTTGTTTATTCAGAAACTAAAGAAAAAAATACATATCTTCAAGAATGTCTGAATTCTTGTTGATTATAAATGTCACAAGAATTCTCTGAATGTCATTTGCTAGGAAAACGAAATAGAAATGCTATGGCACTAACACAGAACAACCAAACAAGCACTTGAGGGAAAATACTAAGCATAGTTCTAGGCTAAATAAAAATGGAAGCGGTTCGAGAAAGCAATGTGCTGAAGTAACAGGAGTGAACTGGCACACTGCAGTGTTATGCAGGGTTGGGATTTGTGGGTTTTACTCTACGGTTCAGAATCACTTCTGTATAAATCAAGCTTTCCTGCCAGATTCCAGTCTGAGATCAATATCTCACTTTGAAAGGAACAATTTGCATTCAAACTACTTCTATTCTATGGTGGTAGGGCAGGATTAGTAAAATTAATTATTTTTATTTTTACTTTTCTTCCCCATTAACTATTTTCTTTATGTGCATAGAGCACGAGGGGAAAAGCAGCCAAGATTGCTCTACTGCCTATTTGCTAGGAAGCGGGCTGACTTCACTAGTGCATAGAAAGCCAAGCAGACCTCTGATATTGCTGAAATAATAACAACTTAATTATTTTTTCCATCAGTCTTCCATTTGCTGTCAGTGCAGAATTTATTTGACTTAAAAATAAAGAGGAAGACTCATTGCTAAGAATACTTCATCCTACTAGTGAGATTGCAATCATTTTCCTTGTTCAGATCTACCTGACAGTACACATCAACTGCCAAGATTTACAGATAACGCTTTCAAAAAGAAGCCGCATGTCACGACAGTGTAGAAAGCTTTCCCTATCTAGGCAGCTAGTTGAAACAAACCCTAAATAAGTTATACAATTGCCCACCAGGATATTTGACAGAACAAATGAAGAAATTTAACAGTCTGAGCTCAGTTGTCAGAGAAAAGTAAACCACATTTTGGCTCTCATTCTGACTTTGCAAACTGAATGCCTGCTGTCTTTAAGGGAAAGATGCCCCGTGTTCTGGACTGAGCTAAGATATTCAGGTCCAAGTTATGAAGAACGTCTGCAGTCACTGACGAGAAAAGGAACGCAGAGACTGAAGAGAGAAATGTGTTCACATAAACCTATCCTTGGTGCTTTAGAGAGAAACTGCTAAAGGGCAGAAGATGCTATGTTTCTGTATTACAAACATTCTTTCTGATGTCATTTCTTACCTTTAAAATAACTGTATCCATGTGGGTTCATAACAGATTAGTTTGGTTATTCAACATGAGATATCACGACAAAGTCTAGGAGAAAGAATGGCAAACAACAAATGGCTGCAGCAGGAATGTTCTGAGCAGGACAGTCACTGGAAGGGCATGGAAAGTGAACTTAAAGTACTTGGGTTTTAGTATCTTTTCCTGTGGCAGGGAAAGACAGGACAGAAAGACATTCCTCTCCAGCATGAATTACTAGTTCATTCCATCCTCTGTGCAAAACAAAACCTCTGTTCCTCAACTTCCCCAAGTCCATGGAGTTTTAAGTTCAGCTGAACCTCAGACTTCTGTCCTGCAGAACTGATTCCCAGTGCTTTCAGGCCCCTGCATAGCTGTATGACAATTTAAATTACGTACTTTTCAAAAATAGAACCACACTGCTATCAAAATACAGTGATAACCACATAGCCACTCACAGGCACCAAGCAATTAGGATGACTGAAAAGGGCTCAGTTTGAGTCTTGCCATGGCAATTTAACTTAATGAAAAGCGAACATGAGATAGGTCCTCCTCACATCACTGACTTCTCCATTTCACAGAATCACAGAATCACCCGGGTTGGAAGGGACCTCAAGGATCATGTAGTTCCAACCCCCCTGCCTAGCAGGGCCACCAAACATACACATTTAGATCACGTTGCCCAGGACCCCGTCCAACCTGGCCTTAAACACGTCCAAGGACGGGGCATCCACAACCTCCCTGGGCAGCCCGTTCCAGGGCCTAACCACTCTCCTAGTAAAGAACTTCCCCCTAACATTCAACCTAAATCTTCCCTCCTTCAACTTAAAACCATTTCCCCTAGTCCTGCTGTTGTCAGCCCTTTTGAAGAGTTTACTCCCCTCCTGGGTGTAGGTTCCCTTCAGGTATTGATAGGCTGCAATGAGGATAGGCTGCAATTTCAATAAGTAAAGAGTGACATCAGTTTGTTTTTTGTGTTTGCAGCATGGTTGTTGCTGTTCTTCTCCCCTTCCCCCCCCCAGATGTTTTGTAAATAGCAGCAGAAGCAAGAACTGGGATTGGTGCAGCAGCAGGCAGAGATGAGAAGTACAAGATGGACATGGATGCTACCGCACAGCCTGGAAGTCTCCTCAGCAGGGCAAGTCCTCTGCTTGTCTAATCCAGAACCTTTTGCCACATGCAAGTGTTTAATAATCAATGGAAAAAGTTGTATAGAACAACAATGTACTGTGGAAACAATGTCTGACTTTTCATTTTCATCTTTAAGGGCCTTACAGAAGTCTGTTTCAGAAGAGAGTTGCACCCACTCTCTGTATTAATAATAAATCCCTACTTGGACTTCAACTTCTGCCAGAGTTTTTTGGTTTTTTTTTCCTCCACAAAACGAGCTGGCTTCTTTGAGGGTTTTGTTCTGTTTTTGTGTTTGTTGCTGGGATTTTTGTTTGTTAGCTCATTTCACCTTTAAGGTAATATGCTATGCAAAGTGTAAAGCAGAAAAGTAATTCTAAAGGAAAAGGTACCTTGAGATTTAATTATAATCATGGGGAACAGGGGTTGAGGTTGACTTCACAGGTCAGATATCCCCCAAAGTACTATTAAACTCTTAAGAGCTTGCTGGAAGAAAAAAAAAAAAGCTGTTTTTCTAAATGAGCAAAACAGTTCCACTAATATAAATTTTAAGATTATGAAGATGGTGTAATGAAATTCAAGAAAAAAAGCCCTTAAATGTTCCCACTTATTACCTATTTTTTCCTGTTCTTACATGGCATTTGGAAACCACTAATGTGTGAAACCACAAATCTAACTCCAGAGCATAGATACACCATGCTGTAAGGGGAAAAGTGGTTTTAAAGAGACCGTGTATGGAAGATACCAAACAAATTACCTCTTATGAGCTTTCTGACATCTTCAGATCTGTCTTTTGAGGGTTTTGCTGGGTTAAGACTTCTACAACATATATAACATTTATTGTACAGATCTGTATCAGTTCATTTTACAGGTTAGAATGTAAACCAATGTGCAATTACTAAATGAAAAAATACATCCATAGTCCTTTTTTTTCTTTCAAAATGCATATCTCCATAGCTCTACAAATATTCAAATGTTTCTATAATCATTTGGGAGAAAAAAAAAATGAACTAATCTGCCAAATTAAAACAAAAAAAAAAATGCTGAAAGAAAACAGTCGCATTACACCCTCTGAAACATATAATATGGAGGAAGGTAACAGACTAACAATGCTCTGTATTATAAAAGCAGAATAAAACAAGGTAGCAAAAGGCTAAGTATTAAATCGCCTTGAGCCCTACATGCCTCAGGATGCTTTGTCATTTCTATTAACATCAGTAACTATGTTCAAAATAAAATCTCACCACCTGAAATCCCACAGGGAGGAATGTTTTGTTTCTGCATCTTTGTGTGCTTCTGCATACAGAAGTCATTAAAATAAGAATACATAACATTTGTCACGTAAATGAAGCTACATACTAGGTAAGATTAAACATTTTCTTCATGTAATCTTAGTGCCCAAAGCACTGAAATGCTCAGAAACTTTACAGTTTTCTTGCAACCACTTAAGTTTTCCTAAAATTTAACATTTTCTTCAACTGTTCACATTAGTCAAAGCAGGTCACTTTCACCCCTGTTCGTCTTCTATTAGAAATGAAGTCCAAATAAAAACCATTAAATAATCAGTTTCCAGCTGGGAATATTCCAGTTCCAGTGGCAACATAAAATATTAGATGCAATGAAGCTTACTTAGCTACAGTGAGCATGATGAAATGATATTAAAGTAAAAGGTGTGGAGTGTCCTTTGCTGGTAAAGTACTTGGATAGTTTACTTACACTAGAACACATATACCACAAGGTATAGAAGCTTGTTACTCTAGGACAAAATAGGATCTCTGGTCACACACCAAGGGTTTTACCTCCTCTGAACACAGTTTGATTAAGGTAAAATCTCATTTGCTGGACATATAACTAGAATCTTTCAGATTACACTAAATAAGATTACTTATTCATGAAGCCAAACCACTTGCAAGGCTTTTCTGAAAAGTAACATTTTCATAAAACTTTGCTTAAATACCAGCACAGGTTAAAAAAAAAAAAAACCCACAACCTACATATGTAGCTGTCTTCTTTGTGATTAACTACATGAATCTTTTAAAAACAGGGAGAAACCTGAGCACTTTCACAGGAAGGTCCACAGGATACATCTTTCTCCACAATTATCATCATGTGTTGCGTCAGAATGGTTCTGTGCAGTTACTTTTTCCTCTGCATACTAGAAATAGGAATAACCTATAAGAGAACATTAGGTCTATAAAATAACTCATTCAGGATCACAGGCATTACTCTCACTTCTACATACTTAAAGCCATGCAGTCTGCAAGTCTTATGGTAATGTCATCGTGAGTCACTGCCAAGAACGGAGCTGTCACCTACTCACCAACATCAGCCCGTTAACCCACACACATCATGTGTCTCACCAGAGCAGTGTCACTGCTCCAGCCAACCTCCCATCCAAAACATGGCTGCACACGTGGCTGAAAAAAAAATTCCAATAGCCTTTTATTAACTTAAAACTCAGCTACTTCAGCTCTCACAGAGTTGTGTAGTACCTGTGGGTCCCCTGCCTCGTTTGAAAAAGTAGGAACAGGGCTTTATTTAGTAAGAAGTTTTGTAAAAGATGAAACACTACAAAAGCCTCCTATAGAAGAAAAAGCTTTGAAAAATGACAACCGCATCATGATTTCAAAGGGTTCGCCAAGCATCTCTGTGCTTCTGGACACACCTGCCTTTCTGCAAGCATGGAGCCTGCCAGTACAAACAGAGCAGCCAAGAGCCCAGACTTTGTGAGGTCTTTCTGGGAGCTCCGGCCCTGTTCTGAATTCTAAAAAACGAAGGTCTGCAGGCCTCCTGGGACTGCTGCTCATAGCTACCCTGGTAGAAGCTCCATCTAAAACTGCCAAGCCAAAGCTGAGCTAGCAGGAAACAAGCTGTTTCCAATGGTCTGCTTCATTAGCATTTCAAAAGGCTACATTTACACAAACACTTCGGGTTACAATGAATTTAAGCTTTTCAGCCAAAAACGGTTTTGTCACAAGTCTCCACCAAACTAAAAACCATGAAAAGAATGGATTTATTATGCAATTCTGGCTGGCTGGATTCTTTCTCTGCTGCTATTGTAGAACTCTTACATGACCCAGAGCCAACAAAATTTTTCACTCAGGCTCACTACTGAGCACGAGCAGTACATGCTGTATCCAATTTGAACGTGCCAGAGAGGCTGAAACTGCAAGTCAGTGGGTGCTGGAGCCTAGTACATAAGTTTTAAAAAGGACTGACAGCATTGCAAGCTAATGCTCTTGACAAGGTGACACTATTCAGCATTCGAGTCAAAATACTAGAATTTTTCACGTACTCGTGATTAAGATTAAAAGAAATGTACTATCACTGACCTACTGACATCTCGGCACAGAAATGCTCCAATTCTTTCCCTTTGATATTGCACAACATCCACTCAAGAGAGCTATGCCAAAATACACTGATTTAATACCAAAATTACAGGCTTGTTCACATCATCCACCACCCCAAATTCTGCTGGACAATGTTACTGCAAAGAAATGTATAATAATTATTCTTTGCTGCTGCAAGAAATAAAATCATTACCTTCATTAATACTTTTTAGGACATTTCTGCAGTATCGACCAACCTACAATATCACTCACTGTCAGGCTGACAATCACCTGCTATTGGTATAGCTCAGAAACTGATTCACTCCCTAAAGACTGATCATTTGCTAAGCTTCAAGTAGCATCCCACATTTTGTGAAGACCAAACTTCACGTGATGGCTGCTAAACAGAATAAAATGTATTCTCACTGCTGCTCCTTGGCCTACTCTAGCATCCCTAAAGACAGGAAAAAGACAGTGAATAATTCTCTGAAGAAAAGCATACTCCAATTTATCTCAAACTATTTCATCAGATTTCTAGCAGCTACTCCAACATGAGAGGGATGCGAAACAAAATAAACTGCTATGACACACAACTCGTTGAGTACTTTGAAAGATTAGGCCTGGTTTTGGCTAGAACACAGTTTGCATCAGTGTGACTGCTAACTTCAACTGGAAAAATAACGTCTATTTACAAAACTGTGCTACAATCCAAAACAAAGATTATACTGTCTATAGGGATTAAACATGTTTCCCAGTTCAAGTAAATATAATTCATTGAAGTGTGACTTTATGCAGTCTTTGTACATATTACGCATAATACTAATATCCCAATAATACAACTTGAACAGATATTAAGAACCTAAAGTGACACAAATGAGTTCCTTTATTAACAGAGGTGAAACCTGATGTTTGCTATCCCTGAAACTCTAAGGTAACTTATTAGTGTATAACATTAAATTAATGGTTCTCTTCAGGAAAATCTTCTCATATAGAAAATTGGACTTTCAGAGCTATCCTGATACTTGGCCTAATTTTATTGCAATTCATATGAAATAACAGTAGAACAATAGAGAATGAGCTTACAAATAGTAGTTACCTGCAACACATCAATGCGATGTCTAGAACTCCTGACTGGGTATAGTGAAAACAATATTGATTTCTCCATTCACACAACTTGTGTGTTTTGATATAAATGCAGTTCTTCTCAAACACTTCAGATTTGAAAAGCATAAGAAATGCCTGTGGTTTGCACCAAGGAGTTTAATAAGTCGCTGCAAAACCTGTTATACATTCTATTCACAAATCCTCTCTGCTATAAGTCACAGCAATTTTGGAACAAAGTGGCTCCTATCCTTAAAAGATCTCACCTTTCCCATCTCCCAAAACCAAGGTGGCCTGAAAGATCAAAGAAAACAGAAAAATTGAAATATTTTCCCTCAGAAAAATACATATATAGAGAATGAGAAGCAAAGTGGTCATGGTCACTTGAACGTCATTGACATTCAAGTAACTGCTGCAAACACTGAAATGTGAAGGTTTAATTTCACATTGCAGGATCTAAGGGAACTATTTGTACCATAACAAACTGGCCCTTTACCCAGATTCTGCTGTGTATGAAAGAGCTCTTTCCCCAGCAACTGATTTCCTTGCTTTCTTCCTCTCCAGCCCCTGCTTTCTCCAAAGCAAACAGTGCCCAGCATTGGCATAATAGGGAAGCAAAGAAGGGTGGTGGTACTCAAGCTCAAGATTACAAGCAATTTCTTAAGTTACTGCATGACTCATTCTTCTCTGTATAGACAGGAGTGACTCCCATACTTCTCCAAGCTATTGAGACAACATGCCATAATATTATTGTAGTACCATCATAAATACTAATGTAAGTACTATAAAATACAACGTGATAACATTCGGTTACACTCTAATATCTCCTCGAAGCATTTCTTACTTGTTAAAGAATTCCTTAAGGACTGAGATTAGTTGCAGTTCTCTGCAGAACCCTGTTGCACAAAGTTGTACCTAAATGACTGAAATACTTATCCACCTTCCTGGAGTATTATATCTCCAGTTAAAATCTCCACATCCTCACATAGGAGAGGCCTAACTTAAGTGAAATCCGTCTCATAGTAAATCAGAAACCATGACTACCATTTGGGTGGCTCCTGCCAGCAGGACTGCCAGAAGCCATTGCTCTTGTTCTGCATGTTAAAACATAGCAGCATCCTCTTCTCTACAGATCCCCTGGAAGTTTTACCATTATTTTGCAAGCTTTTAACTTATCTTTCAAGCTGACCTTATGGAAGGGATTAGTTTTAAAGCAGTCCTTTACCTAAATGAAGCTGTCATTGGAACAAGTTAGAATAAGGTCCTCATACACCAGCTTTATATATGTGTACTGTTGGCACACAGTGCCCCAAATACTTTCACAATGCAGTGGTTTTCAAAATACTTGTGTCACTCCATATATTTTGCACGTTTCAGATTGATTCTGAAGATATTGCAGAAACAGTGGTTGAATGTTACATAATAGTGCTTTTCTTGCACTTCTTAAGCTTGTATCTACAAAAGATTAAGAAAAAAGCTCATCCCATGTTGTCTTTTTAATGCCCTCGGCTTTACAAACTTTAAGTGCTGAAAATTACAGTGCAGAAGAAAAGCCTACTGAATGCGTAGCTTGCCCATGCTCTGGAATGCACTGGATTAAAACAAGCAGCAATAAATCATGCCTGCAAATATGTTCCCACGGGATCCCGATGTGAACCAACTTGACCCAATTATCAGTGATTCTGGTATAAAATAAGGTGCTTCAAAGACAGAGGACAAGCTTTTAAAACTGTTTGGATTTGTCACCTCTAAAAATCTCAACTCAGCATTCATTAACAGCCTTCAGGAGAAAAGATTTATGACTCTTCCCGACACCTTCATGCCAAAGAGCTCTGCATCCTATACCTGAAGGTGCATCTGTCAAAGTAACAAGAGTTTCATGAGCAGCAGTACTGACAGTACTTTCCGGAATATCATGAAAAGCTTTAGAATAAGCAGCCACCCTTATTTTAGTGATGGGATACCCAACACACAGTCTTAGTTTGAGCATGCCATGGTCACTGACTGTGTAAGAGCATTGTAAACAATTAGAAATGACATCAGTACATTTTGCAAGGCAAAACCTGCAGGGATAAGTTACTTTTAACCAAAGAACTCATACACTTAGAAATATAAACGAACATCAGGACAACTATTTTTTCTCTTAGAGTATGGGTGTGATATAGAAAGATAACAGCTACATGTTTGGTGGGCGTTTTTTTCCTAGAACAAAAAGCAACCAATTATTTTCTACCTACATCAGAGGAAAGTTCATAATACAACCTAAATTAGTGTTTAACTTCCCTGATAGAACAGGAAGCAAGAGTTCAAGTGTTCCAATTGCAACTCACAGAGCAGAGTTATTTGGAACAGATGCAGCTCAGCACACATCACAAAGGCTCTGAAGAGATAGATGAACATTATACCAGCCAGCAATTTTTTTTATCCAACGTTATCAGTGTAAATCAAAAAACATTGCACATTATAAACAGCACTTTTAACAAAAAAAACACCAGAACACACTGAGTAATCTTCCAGCATGACAACGCAGAGCTAAAATCAGATTACTAAGATACAAACACAGGCAGAAAAATACTTTGTCTTCTGTTCAGATGCTTTTTTTCATTGGAAGAGGGAAAGCAATAGAGATGCAAAGACCCAAGCAGAAATAAAAATCTTCCCATGCCCTTTCATACAAGGTTGGAAGTATCCCACAATCTTCAAAATAAGTAGAATCTGCTAGCATGAGCTAAATTTAGTTGCATATGTTTTCCACAACATATGCAAGTACAATTTCCCTTCTAATTCCTGAAGGCACACACTTCACTGATTTCATCCTACAGTCAAACTATACTCCATAAAACTCCTGAGGAATATTTTATCATAGAGACAGAAATCACTCATGATTGAAAGTTTAAAGCAATTTTACCCAAAGACAAAAGCAAACATTCCTTTCTACTACCATTTTCCCCATAGCTTTATTGAAACTATCAGACAAGATGCCTCTTCAAGTATGGCTGAAAACAAACAAGCATAAACAAAAAAAAGTCTTTGGAGAATGATTTCTGCTGCAATTCTACTTCTCTGGGATAACAAGGTGCCCATTCTATCTCAGAATGGAAAGGATTAGTACTTGCTACTAATATTTGCTTTCTTCTTTTATTCCCCTTGATCCTTTCCACCCACAACTTCTTCTCAGGATGTTGGTTTCTTCTAATTATAAAACCTAAGTCTATATAAAAATATTTTAACCACATTAATTAACATGAGTTATTACTCGAACAAAATGAGCACTAATCTCCTGTCTTCAGCAGAGGTAAGGACATACAAGGAAACAGACACGTGATTAACCAAACTCATCCCATCTTATTCAATTAAAGAAGTTTCACCTTCTAGAAACTTGTCATTTCTCAGTACAACTACAACTGTCTCTCTGGTTCAGTGCCACAACACGTTACATCCCAGAGGAAATAAAGACAACTAAATGCTTCTTGAATGGACAGTGAGGCTGAAACATTCTAGAATATGAAGTCACAATGCTGAGTAATAAATCATTTTAAAACAAAAGTGTCCTAGAACTTCTCCAAGCAAATATGGAGTAACTTCAGATTAAAGACATACTTCCAACCTATCACAAATAGCTTTTGTCACATAATGTTTTTGTGAGATAATAAAGAGCAACAAAAAAATAGCAGCTAATCCTTACAATTTTGAAGCCCTACTGGCTAGATTTAAAGAATTATATAGTAAACTCAGGGTAGAATATATTTAATTAACAATAATTTTAATCAGTACTCAATTTTCCTAGGGCTACTATATACAAAAACAGCCTTTAAGAAGATGGACCATAATCCTTTCTGGTGCATTAAAATTTTGTTGCAATAAAGATATTCCTGCTCTAAAGACAAGCAAGAAGATGCGAAAAACAGGTAATAAAAAACACACACAGTAATGAAGATCACTTCATGTTTTCCCATCTTACTTGCCAAGCAGCATTAAAACAGGAAAATAACATCTCACAATCCAGTCTTTCTATCCTAAACTCATAAGCCTACGTTCAGACAAAAACATCACTATCAGCACTATGTACATATTAAAGGACAATATTTGGTGCTATAAATCAGAGGTGAAGTTTCTTTCCTACTACAGTCCAGGCTAGAAGAACATGTTTTCTAAATTAGTGGAAAGGTCTCATACCTAGGTAGAAGAAAGCATCTATAGCTGCATATCTGTCAATGTTTGCTTGAAACTCTGTGTATCCCTCTAGGTAAACAGCAGTGCTTCCATTTCCTCCCCCTCAAAAAGAAAGTCTCTGGAAATCAGAAAACATAAAAAGCAGCATCTGAGCACATTCTGGTTTCAAAATTTAACAGGAACTGCCAACCAAGCAACCAACACAGCACCACCTTACATCCATAAGCCTAGGTTTCTTTTCCCATACTAATTTTCTTCCAAATTTCGTTAACAACTTTTTGCTTCACCTTACTGCTCTGTAATTACAAAATTATTTCAGTTGACCCAGACTAACTTTTCCCTCTACCCTGGTTCAACATTTCCTTAGTCCTAAATTAGCAGTAATAGTAACTATGTAATAGACAAAAATTACCA